>NW_027363429.1:600000-847586 GCF_046119375.1 Phyllobates terribilis
GCACCAGTGTGCTAAAGGACCCTACGCCCTTCATGTACACCGGCTGACGGAGGAAGAGCTGAGGTGTCAGGAGGAGCAAGAGGACCCGGACGGGTCTGAAGAGCACACGGAGGAAGCATCAGGAGGACGCCGTTACTAGAGTACGGTAAAAAGAACTGTACATAATTACCCGTCGGGGTACAAGAACTGCTGCTGTTTAAAATATGTTCCCCGTTGTGACAAGTGTAAACTGTTACTCGTATGTCCCTTATTCCCACTGACCGAGGACTGAGAGCGGTCATTCTTTCCTAATCCCCACTGGCCGAGGACTGAGAGCGGCCATACCTACCCTTGTACATAGTTGCGCTTTCTAAGGCGCCCCCTACTGGTTTTATAGTAAACTGTTTTTCTTGAAAAGACTGTTGCACTTTACCCGGTCACAAGTTGCACCGTGGCAGCAGGAACAAGAATGTTTACAAGAATGTTTATATGAAAAGTTTTATGATGCTGATAATGTTTATATGTTTTTATGTTCATGATGTTTTGAAAAAAAAATTGTATGTTTTTGGATGTTTTTATTCTTTTACAGCCCGAGGACGTGCTGTGATTTACCAGGGGGGAATGTAGCACCCTGAGGGCTCGGCTGCTACAGGGGTATTACACCTCAAGCCAGAGGTGTGGTATTCCACTCCCGGGTAAGGATGGAGTGTGGAACTGAGCTCAGTAGGCTGCATGCACTAAATACATCCCATTTCCGGGGGAAAGAACTACGGTACTCCCACTAAGTTTATGTGCAGGTACGACAGCGTCTGTCCCTGGCTGGAGTGGGAGGGGGGTGGAACATCCCAGTAGTGTAGGGGCAGATAGGGGGAGTAGTCTGGGTAAAGTTAGGAGCTCATTGGGTGCTGGTCACCTGAGCTCACACATAGAGGGAGTATATAAGGTGGGCACCATCTAGTTGCAGGGAGTCTTGTAGAGAGGAGAGCCTGAGCAGAGCAGAGGAGCTCAGCCAGGAGGGCTGACAGGGAGCCGTGGCTCCGGCTGGGCCCAGCTCCAGAGCAGAGCCTGCAGAGAGAGAGAGGAGTGAGAAGGACCCAGAGAGGAAACAAGAAGGGAACCCCAAGATCCCAGAATAAGGACAGAAGGGTGAAGGGTTGGCGGACAAGGGTACCGGAACCCAAGCTGGTGGAGGCCACTAATCCTCAGCCAGAGACCGGAGGTCGTGGTCAAGATTTGCCACGACCCTCACCAAATCCACTAGAAAGGCACACCAAGTATAGGGTCAGGGAACCCAGAAGAGGTTTGACCACCAAGAGACCCGAGGGAGCCGGCCAAAAGTGGATCCCTGGTGGGAACGGCCAGAGAAAGGGAGAGTCAGAAAGGAGCTCAGGACCACGCTCCAGAATTGCTTGGGGGTTGGCCGAGTCCAGGACCTGGTGGACGCAGCACGGCTCGGGTGGTCACTCAAGGCCAGAGTGACCGAGGAACACCCGTAAGTAAAAACCCCTAAACTGCATCTCCTGACTTTGACTCTTCTTACTGCACCGTCACAACTCCCATCATCTACACCTGCTGCCCTGAGGCCATACCCCTCCCGTTGGGGGTTATACCATCACTGCTGCACACATACCACCGGCCTCAGCGGACTGTTCTGCAGCGGCGGCTTCAAAGCCGCACTCAACGGGTGGCGTAGTCGACAATCAAATTAACATCTACTGCTATAGACTGCCACTTAGTTTGACACCCTGGGCACGGACCGGGTCACCGCCACAAGGACTACTACCCCCATCGAGATCCGGCTCCGGGTATCCCCTGCACATGGCCCAGGGGGCGCGTCACATTCCCCCCCTTTTGAGTGACCGCCCTGGGCCACGGACCGGGCCAGCCACCTTGATATCCCCCGGCAACCAGAGGCCTGGCTGCCGAGTGCCCCACGGCCCTGGGGGCGAGTCACTATGCACAGTGGTTCATGAATTAATATTCACAGTGACCCTCCATCCTGTGATTAAAAGGGTCCGTACATTTGACACCTCCGTCTGACTCCCACAGTCTCCTCCGCACAGATCGATATTAAGATGGTCACCGCAATGACATGGGGAGTGCAGCGGTGAGTCCAGAGCGCAGCTCCTCGCTCTAAAATGCCCATCAGAAAGAAGAGGTCAGACATTTATTTTCTATGAGCGCTCTATTATCCAATTTATCAAACATCAGCACTACAAGAATCCGTCCTGAGCCGTGCTGGGATCTTTGAACGTGGGCCCCCGGGAGGATCGGGCCCCTGATGGTGGAGCAGATCACACTCATTATAATCCATCACTGATAGAAGATACATAAACAACAACACAGGATGATTGTAAAACAGTGAGGCAATATTTTATTGAGCCACCAAACACACAATAAACATATCGAACAGTCCCAGCAAATACCTAATATGGTGCAAATTACAGAGTCTCACCCTTCCGCTGACTCGCCGGGATTAAAGCAGCTGCCAATCTGAGGGGCTTATGGGGCTGACTACCCCCACCAATGGCACCCCCACCAAAGAGCACCCACAAAGAGGAGGTAACAACAAGCTTAGAAAGCTGACAGTCCATTGAGGTACGTGGCCAGGAGACCAGAAAGTTCCAATCTGGCTTCTCCAAACATATCCATGGAACTAGGTGACCGGAAGGTCCCGACTTGGCTTTTTCCGAGCATATTCACGAGTTCCAGGTGGCCGGAGTGTCCCAACCTGGCTACTCCAAACATCTCCATGGGACCAGGTGACTGGTGGGTCCCAACCTGGTTTTCCCAGATGTATCCATGGGTTATGTGGTAGTCAATAGAGCAGATTTGTATTCCTCCAGCCAGGGCTGTGGTCCCTTAAGCTGGCATCCTGTAGAAACCAAATCTGTGTCCCTCTTAATGGATTCATGGTGTTCTGTAGAGCTGTCCCATAGAGTGTTCCTGGCAGTGGTTTTGTAAAAAGACTCCTTTATGTAGTTCACAACTGTCCTTCTTCATGACTTCATCCACAGGTCAAGAGAAAGGGGTGGTGTTACTAATTCCCATTACTGGAGCATCCACAGTTCATCCCCCAATGTTGACTTGCAAACATTGCAAACATTGAAGGATAAACTATAAATTCCGAAACAATGCAAGTCAACAAATTGCATGGACTTATAAAATGGTAATCAACATATTTAGCAAACATCCATTGTTCAAAGAGCCTGCGTCCCTGTATTGCAAAGATAACAGTACAATAAACCAGAAGAGTTGATATAAGAGGTAAATAACCATTTATCAATGAACAAATATCACCTCAACCTACAAGATGAGTCAACATTCGGACTAATGACAAAAGATCATGTGCGTTGACCAACCGAAGAAAGAAACACATAAATTCAATAGTTAATAATTCAGGCAATAGTCTATCATTCTGGGCCTATGGAATTTACATCTGGATAATTACGATTAAATGCTGTGTCGTCACAGGCCCCTTTAGTTTTAGGGACTGGCAGGGGTCCTTTACAGTTGCTCTCCCACTAGTTCATCCTTCTTTCCTTTACTCCGTTTCAATAAAATATTTGGAAATATACAAAGTAAAAACTCAAATATAATTTTTTTTCTTACATTAAAACTTGATTTTATTAAAATAAACCCCCAAAAAACAAGAACAAAAAAACTAAACCTGATTAACATCGCAGAGAACAACAACCTAAACTGTACAACGATCACATGATTTATCCGGCACGAAAAACAGCATCAAGAATAAAATAGTAAGAATTAATGGCAAAATTGTAGCTTTTGTTCATTTTGTCTCTATACTGCACGATAAACGCTGGAAAGAAAAAATATAAGAACCATTCCTGGGGTTTTGCCATTGAATGCTGGAAAAAATAAAAAAACATCAGCAGAATTGTTTTTTTATTAATCTCACGCAAAAGAAAAATGGAATAAAAATTATAAAAACGTCTGTTCCCCAAAATGTTACCAGCGAATCCTATAGCAGCTCCGCATGGACCCAAACTGGTAAACTAAAAACTCCTGCATGCCCCGTGTGTGTGTGTATGTGTGTATATGTATATATATATATATACATACACATATATATATACTCCTCTGTACTATATACACGGCAGAGCTCACACACCACAACACGCTCCGCTGCGGCGCCACAAAAAGAGCGGACCTGGCTGCACACACACCTGCTCCTGTCACCTGTATACACAGTTGAAACCAGAAATTTACATACACTATATAAATGTTAGAACCCTCCTGTTTGTTTTTCCATCTTGTGTTTTGTGGTCACAAGACCATCTGCCTTTATATTCCAGCTCCGCCCTTTTGGCTGTGTTGGACTTCGGTGTTGTTTGACTGCTTTGCTAGCCAGGTGCTTCTGTGCCTTTCTCTGTCAGTTCGCTTGGTCCTTCTGGGACCTCTAGTACCTTTTTGTCAGTTTATCTTTTTGTGTTCTGTAACAACTTCTCTGTTTAGGAGATGTCCCATTTTTGTTCCAGTCCTTAGTTCTTTTAGGGACCCCTCTCCTTTATGCTATAGGTCTTCGTTCAGACTAGCCGAGGACTAAGGCGGGTCTGTTCGCTAGGAACAGGCAGCCGCTACATCGTAGGGATTCAGCTTAGTCTTACTGTAGGGATAGCTTTCTCCTTTCTTTCCTTAGTACTTGTTGCAGATCATAACAATAAAAAGACACATCTGCATGTTTTTGTCAATATCTGACATGAAATCAGAATAAACCTTCACGTTTTAGGTCAATTAGGATTACCATAATTTTTAAGATTTGCCAAATGCCAGAATAATAAGAGAGAGAGAGAATGTTTTAAAGCATTTTTATTACTTACTGCAAAGTCATAAGTTTACATACACTAATATTGCTATACCTTTAAAAAATTCTGGACTGCCCATATGATGATGTCATGTGTTTGGAAACTTCTGATAGTTTTTTTGGCAACATCTCAGTTAATTAGAGACACACCTGTGGATGTATTTTAATGCACACCTGAAACACACTGCTTCTTTGTGTAGCATCATGGGAAAGTCTAAAGAAATCAACCAAGATATCAGGAAGAGAATTGTGGACTTGCACAAGTCTGGCTCATCCTTGGGTACAATTTCAAGATACCTGAAGGTGTCTCGTTAATCTGTACAAACAATTATATGCAAGTACAAACAAGATGGGACTGTCCAGCCATCATACCGCTCAGGAAGGAGACGGGTTCTGTGTCCCAGACATGAACGTGCTTTGGTCCGATATGTGCATATCAAGGACAAAAGCAAAAGATCTTGTGAAGATGATAGGGGAAGCTGATAAGATTGTGTCTATATCCACAGTGAAATGAGTACTGTATCAATATAGGATGAAAGGCCACTGTGCCAGGAAGAAGCCATTACTCCAAAAGAAAGATAAAAAAGCTAGATTAATGTTTGCAAATGCACACAGGAACAAAGACATTAATTTTTGGAGACATGTCCCGTGGTCTGATAAAACTAAAATTGAACTTTTTGGGCATAGTGACCATCGTTACTTTTGGAAGAAAAAAGGAGAAGCTTGGAAGCCTAAGAACACCATCCCAACTGTGAAACACGGGGGAGGCAGCATCATGTGGGGTTGATTTCCTGTAGGAGGGACTGGCGATAGCGCCCCTCACA
This sequence comes from Phyllobates terribilis, assembly GCF_046119375.1. NCBI lineage: Eukaryota > Metazoa > Chordata > Amphibia > Anura > Dendrobatidae > Phyllobates > Phyllobates terribilis. The sequence goes on from NW_027363429.1 coordinate 605,629, forward strand.
GGCATCACGTGACCCCCCGGCAGCAGCCGGCTCTTTCTTCCGCTGATGTCACGTCAAATGATGCGTGACATTAGTGTCGCGGACCCCGCGGTGGATGCTGGGCTGTGGGCGGGGGTTACCCCGCGCGTCCCACCCAGCATCCTCCGCGCCCCACTCCCAATGAATGAGGACAGGGAAAGAGGTAAACTTTTGACTTAGCAGTAAGTAATAAAAATGTCCTAAAACATTCTCTCTCTCTCATTATTCTGGCATTTGGCAAATATTAAAAATGATGGTAATCCTAATTGACCTAAAAAGGGAAAGGTTTATTCTGATTTCATGTCAGATATTGAGAAAAACCTGCAGATGTGTCTATTTATACAGTGTATGGAAACTTCTGATTTCAACTGTATATATATATATATATATATATGTGTGTGTATATTATATACACGGCGAAGCTCACACACCACAACACCCACAGCAGAGGAACGGGCTGCACACACACCTGCTCCTGTCAGTGCTGTGAGCGCCCCTCATATCGCTGCTGGCTGCGCCCCTCATATTGCTGCTGGCTCCGCCCCTCACATCGCTGCTGGCTCCGCCCCTCATGTCGCTGCTGGCGCTCCGCCCCTCATATCGCTGCTGGCTCCGCCCCTCATATCGCTGCTGGCTCCGCCCCTCATATCGCTGCTGGCTCCGCCCCTCATATCGCTGCTGGCTCCGCCCCTCATGTCGCTGCTGGCGCTCCGCCCCTCATATCGCTGCTGGCTCCGCCCCTCACATCGCTGCTGGCTCCGCCCATCAGCCGCTCACAGTCCTCAGCAATATGGAGACATCCGCACTGATCAGAATCCTCGGGGGCGTGGCCTGTCACTGTAGTCACACAAGGGTTGTCATGGAGATCTCAAGGGAAGGCAGGTGGGCGGGGCTTAGAGCAGGAAGTAGAAGCCGTGCAGTGTGATTGGCTCCTTACCTTCTGCCAGTAATGGAGCAGATATATGGCTCCTATATAATGGAGGGGGCTCAGGAGGGGTTCCCCACCCAAAAGGTCAGGGGATAAATAATACTGGACATGAGCGAGGGCAGGAGGACATTATTCTATATTGTAAGAAATCTGATTTCTTCTTTCCTCACAGTTTTTCCTGTGCAAGGCCACACGTATTGTGCGATAATCTGTGAATATGGGGGGATCTGCTCCTCACATCCACATCAATCCCCCCACGTCTGAGCTCTCCCTTACAGGGGTCTTCTGCTCTGCACATTGATGCCGTATCCATGGAGATGACATCATGGCCGGTACATTCGGATCTCCCCGATGGGACCCTCATGTATCTGGAGGACGAGGCACTGCTGCTCCTCGGGGAGAGGGGGCACAATTCCTGTACACATGATACAGGGGCTTCTGCCATCTCTGGGCTGAGAATAATGCTGGCAGCGCGCAGTCTACATGATGTGAGGATTACAAGTCTGCAGTCACAGAGAGTCACACAGATGACTGCAGGCCTTCAGCTTCACACCGGACAATCCCTTTAAATACATGTATATTGGTCTAAAAAGACTTTTTACTATTTTGCTTCATGTAACATTTGCTCTGTTCGGCCTTTACCAGCTTTTTGTTTCCCAGCAGCACATTGATGGCTGCAGAATGAGTTAACTTGAGATTCAGTCAGTGAGCTCCTTATGATGTGGAGTTTCCAGCTCTTTTATTTCTGCGATGATTTATGACTGAATCAGAGATCAGCCCAACTTTCATGCTGGTCTGTGAACATAATCAGCACAGAGAAGGTCAGAATGAGCTCACTGATAAATTCTCAGTGAGCTCAATCTGCAACTAGCAATGCAAAGGAAATAAAAAAGCCAAATTGTTTATGAAACGTTATTGAAAAAATATTTCATAGAATCATAGAATGGTAGAGTTGGAAGGGACCTCCTGGGTCATCTGGTCCAACCCCCTGCTCAAAGCAGGATTCACTAGATCATCTCAGACAGATGTCTGTCCAGCCTCTGTTTGAAGACGTCCATTGAAGGGGAACTCACCACCTCTCGTGGCAGCCTGTTCCACTCATTAATCACCCTAACTGTCAAAAAGTTTTTTCTAATATCTAATCTGTGTCTCCTCCCATTTAGTTTCATCCCATTGCTTCTAGTCTTTCCTTGTGCAAATGAGAATAAAGATGATCCTTCTACAATGTGACAGCCCTTGACATATTTGTAGACAGCTATTAAGTCTCCTCTCAGTCTTCTTTTTTGCAAGCTAAACATTCCCAAATCCTGCAACCGTTCCTCATAGGACATGGTTTGCAGACCAGTCACCATTCTGGACGCTCTTCTCTGAACTTGCTCCAGTTTGTCTATGTCTTTTTTAAAATGTGGTGCCCAAAACTGTACACAGTATTCCAGATGAGGTCTGACCAAAGAGGAGTAAAGACCGATAATGACTTCACGTGATCTAGACTGTATGCTTCTGTTAATACATCCCAGAATTGTATTTGCCTTTTTTGCTGCTGCATCATACTGTTGACTCATGTTCAGTCTATGATCTATTAGTATACCTAAGTCTTTTTCACATGTACTGTTGCTTAGCTCTATTCCTCCCATTCTGTATATGCTTTTTTCATTTTTATTGCCCAGATGTAGTACTTTGCATTTTTCCCTGTTAAAAACCATTCTGTTGGTTGCTGCCCACTGCTCCAGTTTATTTAGGTCTTTTTGAATCCTCTCTCTCTCTTCTCTAGTATTAGCTATCCCTCCTAGCTTTGTGTCATCAGCAAATTTAATCAGTTTACCCTCAATTCCTTCATCTAAATCATTGATAAAGATGTTGAACAATACAGGTCCCAGGACGGAGCCCTGTGGTACCCCACTTGAGACATTCATCCAGCTCGATGTGAAGCCATTTACAACCACCCTTTGAGTCCGATCACTAAGCCAGTTATGAATCCACCTAACAGTTGCCTGGTCCATTGCATACTTGGTCATTTTTTCAATAAGGATGATGTGAGATACTTTGTCAAATGCTTTGCTGAAGTCAAGATATACTATATCTACAGCATTTCCCTGATCCACCCAGTCAGTGATTCTGTCATAGAAGGAAATTAAGTTAGTCTGACATGACTTGTTAGTTACAAACCCATGCTGACTCTGGTTAATCACTTCATTCTTATCCATGTACTTACATACATGTTGTTTAATAATTTGTTCAAAGATCTTTCCTGGTATAGAAGTCAGACTCACCGGCCTATAGTTCCCTGGGTCCACCTTCTTCCCCTTTTTGAAGATAGGAACAACATTTGCTCTTCTCCAGTCTTCTGGGACTTCTCCTGTTCTCCAAGAATTTTCAAAGATTATGGAGAGTGGTTCTAAAATTTCTTCTACAATCTCCTTCAGTACTCTGGGGTGTAATTCATCTGGACCTGGAGACTTGAACTCATTTATGTTAGCTAAATATTCCCTCACAATCTTTCTGTTTACTGATAACTTGGATTCCTCTATTCCTTTAAAAGGACAGTGAACATCAGTTGATGTTACATTTTCTTTCTGAGAGAAAACAGATGCAAAATAGGAATTAAAAAGTTCGGCCTTCTCAACATCCTCTCTTACCATTTCTCCATTTTCATCCTGTAAAAATCCTATAGCATCTTTGACTTTTCTTTTACTTTTGACATACCCCCAAAATCCTTTTTTATTGCTTTTGACATCTCTTGCAAGCCTTAATTCATTGTCAGCTTTAGCTAACCTGATACGTGCCCTGCAGGATCTGCAGACTGCATTATAATCTTCTTTAGATATGCCTCCCTCTTTCCATTTAATAAACATTTCTTTCTTTCTTTTTAGCATGTGTTTAAGTTCTGTGTTCATCCATCCTGGTTTCCTTAAATGCTTCCCATTCTTCCTACTTTTCGGGATTGTTAACGATTGTGCTTTGAGAATCTCATTTTTAAAAATTTCCCATCCTTCCTGGACATTTTTGTCCTTAAGGACATCCAGCCATTGGATCCCTCCTATTCTCTTTCTGAGTCTCTTAAAATCTGCCTTTCTAAAATCTAACCTTGAAGTTTGAGTCTTCACATGTCTTCCTCCTCTAGTTATCCAAAATTCTATAATAGCATGATCGCTGCCTCCTAGGGTCCCAGCCACCTTTACCTCCTCAACCATTTCCTCCCTGTTTATAAGAATTAGATCCAAAGTAGCAGATCCCCTTGTTTTCTCCCCTACCTTTTGGAAGATAAAGTTGTCAGCAAGAGAGGATAAGAATTTGCTTGACCTGTTAGTTTTACTTGAGAGAGATTCCCAACAAATGTCTGGATAGTTGAAATCTCCCATGACCACTACGTCATATTTTTTGGAGAACTTGGTCATTTGATACATAAAGAGTTCATCCATATATTCAGCTTGCCCAGGTGGCCTGTAGTAAATGCCTACAATGGTGTCCTTTCCGTTGTTCTCTCCTTGTATTCTTACCCAAACAGTTTCCACAGAACTCCCAGTCTCTGAAGCTTCAATCTCTGTGCAGATATACGCTTTTCTAATATACAATGCAACACCTCCTCCTCGTTTATCAAGTCTGTTTCTTGCAAATAAGTTGTATCCTTTTAGCCTTTTATTCCAATCATGTGTATCGTCCCACCAAGTTTCAGTGATTCCAATGACATCATATTCCTTTTCCTGCATTAGTAGTTCCAATTCTCCTTGTTTGTTGCCCATGCTTTGTGCATTTGTATAAAAACATTTTAGTTTGTGATTGGTTTCTCTTCCTCCCATATTTTTATTATTTAGATTTTTTTGTCTTTGTTCTTCTTTTCCACTTCCAGTAGCAGAGATCTCAATAGTATTTGTCAGCTGTATGGCTTTTTCTGGCCTTTTGCTTCCCTTCCCACATTGTTCTAGTTTAAAGCTCTTCTGATGAGTGTAGCAAGGCGACTTCCAAATACATGTTTTCCAGTCTTCGTAAGGTGCACCCCATCTCTAGCAAGTAGTCCATCGTATAGGTAATTCATTCCGTGATCCAGAAATCCAAATCCTTGTTGACGGCACCATCGACGTAGCCAGTTGTTCACCTGTAGAATCTTATTCCACCTCATTGTTCCATGGCCATCCACTGGGAGGATGGATGAGAAGACCACCTGCGCTCCCAATTCTTTCACTTTCTTGCCTAAGTCTTCAAAGTCACTGCAGATGGTTTCCAGGTCCTTTCTTGCGGTGTCATTTGTCCCCACATGTATTAGCAGGAATGGGTAGTGATCTGTAGGTCTGAAGAGTCTTGATATCCTGTCAGACACATCTTTAATTTTTGCTCCTGGAAGACAGCACATTTCTCTTGAGGTTATGTCTGGTCTGCAGATAGCGGCCTCTGTTCCTCTTAACAGGGAATCCCCCATGACCACCACTCTCCGTTTTTTCTTCACAACATTCTTCTTTCTCCATCCAGGAGGATTCTGAGGGCTTACAAGGTTATTCATTGCTGGCAAAGTCTTATCTTGCTGTATTTCTTCATGGTTCTCCTGCGTGAGAGCCTGGTACTGGTTCCTGAGCAGTATGGGTGCTGACTGCCTCTCGATCCTCCTGCTTCTCTGGGTCACATGCTTCCATTCCTCTGTTTCATCAGGTGCAGTTCGAATTTCTTCTCTTTCTGAATCATGAAGAGATAATTCTGCTCTGTCTAAGAACTCTTCACCTTCCTTAATGATTTTCAAGGTAGTTAACCTCTCTTCTAGATTTCGCAACTTTTCCTCCAACAGGGACACAAGCTTGCATTTCTGGCATGTGAAGTTTGGCTTTTCCACTGGCAAGCCTGTGAACATGTAGCAGGATATGCAGCTCACCAAATGGCTCCTGGACTCTTCCATGTTCTTATTGTTAATGTTCTGAAAACAGTGAAAAAAGCTTAAAAAAAAAGCTTCAAAATGCGCGCGCCTACCGGCGCGCGGTTTACCGATGTCCTCTTTTCAGCTCCAACAGCCAAAATCCAGTGTTCTTTGAGCTCGCGGAGACTCTTCACTTACCCCAAAATGCAGTGGGAATATGCAAATTATCTCCTCAGGACTCCTCCCCTGGTTTACCGATGTCCTCTTTTCAGCTCCAACAGCCAAAATCCAGTGTTCTTTGAGCTCGCGGAGACTCTTCACTTACCCCAAAATGCAGTGGGAATATGCAAATTATCTCCTCAGGACTCCTCCCCTGGTTTACCGATGTCCTCTTTTCAGCTCCAACAGCCAAAATCCAGTGTTCTTTGAGCTCGTGGAGACTCTTCACTTACCCCAAAATGCAGTGGGAATATGCAAATTATCTCCTCAGGACTCCTCCCCTGGTTTACCGATGTCCTCTTTTCAGCTCCAACAGCCAAAATCCAGTGTTCTTTGAGCTCGCGGAGACTCTTCACTTACCCCAAAATGCAGTGGGAATATGCAAATTATCTCCTCAGGACTCCTCCCCTGGTTTACCGATGTCCTCTTTTCAGCTCCAACAGCCAAAATCCAGTGTTCTTTGAGCTCGCGGAGACTCTTCACTTACCCCAAAATGCAGTGGGAATATGCAAATTATCTCCTCAGGACTCCTCCCCTGGTTTTTTTGTATGTATATATTTTGCCCAAAATGTCTGAGTGTCCATATCCTTAGTACCAGCACAGCTGAGGATTTGGTACAATCAGGGGCGTACATAGGAATCATGGGGCCCCATAGCAGAAGTTCTAATTGGGCCCCCCCCCCCAACAAAAAATTGTAAAAATGTAAATAATTGTCGGGGTCACAGAAGAGCAGATGTCACAACCTTCCAACCTTTACATAGTAATTTTCCTCCTGCTGAAGTCCTAGATCCCTTTTTCATTGCCCATAAAGTGTGGTGCCAACAAAAGTGCCCCCCAAACACGGTATGATACCCCCATGGTGAATTCCTCCATATGCACAGTATAATGACCCTACTGTACCCCACCTCAACTCCCAGGGTAAAGTATGATGACACCAACACAGTATGATCCCCCAACTGCCCCACACCTCTCCATACTCCATAGAGTACAATGCACTCGCCATGGTCCTCCACACAGTATAAGACTCTCGCCATGGTCCTCCACGCAGTATAATGCACTCCCTCGTGGTCCTCCACACAGTATAATGCACTGCTTCGTGGTCCTCCACGCAGTATAATGCACTCTCTCGTGGTCCTCCACGCAGTATAATGCACTCCCACGTGGTCCTCCACACAGTACAATGCACTCCCCGTGGTCCTCCACACAGTATAATGCACTCCCCCATGGTCCTCCACACAGTATAATGCACTCCCCCATGGTCCTCCACACAGTACAATGCACTCCCCCATGGCCCTCCACACAGTACAATGCACTCCCCCATGGTCCTCCACACAGTACAATGCACTCCCCCATGGTCCTCCACACAGTACAATGCATTCCCTCATGGTCCTCCACACAGTATAAGACTCTCGCCATGGTCCTCCACACAGTATAAGGCACTCGCCATGGTCCTCCACGCAGTATAATACAGTCCCCATGGTCCTCCACGCAGTATAATGCACTCCCTCGTGGTCCTCCACGCTGTATAATGCACTCCCTCGTGGTCCTCCACGCTGTATAATGCACTCCCACGTGGTCCTCCACACAGTACAATGCACTCCCCGTGGTCCTCCACACAGTATAATGCACTCCCCCATGGTCCTCCACACAGTACAATGCACTCACCCATGGTCCTCCACACAGTACAATGCACTCCCCCATGGTCCTCCACACAGTATAAGACACTCGCCATGGTTCTCCACTCAGTATAATGCATTCCCCCATGATCCTGTACGCAGTATAATGCAGCCCCCCATAGGGTAAAATGCAGCCCCCCCCCCCACCCGTAGGGTAAAATGCAGCCCCAGTCCTCCAGTATTATCAGTACACACTGATTTAAAAATAAATACATACTTACCGCTCCTCGTTCCCCGCTGCTTCAGTCTCTGCAGCTGATCACCTCAGCAGCTGCCAGCTCCACTGTCTGACACAGCGTGGCGCGTCATCATGCTGCTGCGTCAGACCCAGAGGAGGAATGATGGGAGAGGGAGTGTCACATGATGCTCCCTCCTCCAGGTTTTCGTGGGCCCCGGGCGAAAGAGTCTCAGTGGCCCCTTTAACACATCCAACCATTCATGATGCACAGATACAGCAGAGAAATTATAGATATAGATATAGTACAATGCCAAACATTTCACTGACTTCTTACATTTCATGAGTGATATCTATTGTAAATTCTACAATAGCTCAGAAACCGGTGAATCCTCACAGCGCACAGTGCAGACCGGACAGTATAGTCCTCCATACAGTGTTATGGCACCACTATGTCCTCCATACAATATTATGGGCACCACATAGTCCTCCATACAGTATTATGAGCCCCATATAATGCTCCACACAAAATACTGGATCCCATATAATTCACCGTAGAGAATACTGCCTGGTCCCCATGTAATGCCATATGCAGGCTGGACCCCATACAGAGGCCCCACAAGCCCGCTGCATCCCACCCGGGGCCCCCACAAGCCTTCTGCTTCCCCCCGGGGCCCCCACAAGCCTGCAGCACCCCCCCCCGCAGAGGACCCAGAAGCCTGCAGCATCCCCCCCAGAGCCCCCACAAGCCCACAGCATCCCCCCCAGAGCACCCACAAGCCTGCAGCATCCCCCCAGAGCACCCACAAGCCCACAGCATCCCCCCCCAGGGCCCCACAAGCAAGCAGCATCCCCCCCAGAGCACCCACAAGCCCACAGTATCCCCCCAAGGGCCCCCACAAACCCACAGCATCCCCCCCAGGGCCCCAGAAGCCCACAGCATCCCCCCCAGGGCCCCCACACACCCACAGCACCCCTTCAGGGCCCCACAAGCCCGCAGCATCCCCCCCAGAGCACCCACAAGCCCACAGCATCCCCCCCAGGGCCCCACAAGCCCGCAGCATCTCCCCCAGGGCCCCACAAGCTCGCAGCATCCCCCCCAGAGCCCCCACAAGACCGCAAAATCCCCCTTAGGGCCCACACAAGCCCGCAGCATCCCCCCCAGAGCCCTCACAAGCCCACAGCATCCCCTTAGGGCCCCCACAAGCACACATTATCCCTGCATTATTCCCCAGAGCCCCCTAAGATCTCCACAAGCATTAACCCCACCAGACTGCCCTCCAGCATTAACCCCCCCCAAATCCCTCACTCGCAAGTATCAAGCCCCCTCACCCCAAAAACAACAAGAAGAAAAGACATCAGACCAGCAATTAATAGAACAATCTCCTGTTTCTCAGCTTAGGATACTGACCTCCTCCTGCAGCTTCACCGGCAGCTCTGTCTCTGCATGAGACTCTGGCGTCTGGTGCTGAACTAGAACACGCCCCCGGAAATGACATCATACCTGGAAAGATCCCATACATTCTAGCGTCTAGGGCACGGGAAGAGGTAAGTATTGTGCCGGCAGGGGCCCTGAGCAGGCGGGGGGCCCATAGCGCGCCGGGATGCCCAACGACGAGTAAGCCCCCCCGCCTGCTCGGGGCCCCGCCGCTTGCCTGGGTGCAGGAGAGGGACCCGATGAGGGGGTACACAGTGCAGGCGACTGCTATGGGGCCCCCCCAGCTCACGGGTCCCATAGCAGTCGCGTGGCCTGCCGCCATTGGCGGGACGCCACTGGGTACAATGGTGTCTGGCCTGGACAATCCTCTGTAAGGGAAACCAAGTCCGAACTGATAGATTTTCCCTGCACTGATACATTGTAGCAAACGGTCAGGACAGGAGGGGGATCGTCTAGACTGAATACCATTGTAATAAATGCTCCGCTGCTGTCAGGATTAGATTTTTTTCAGGTTCTGGATATTAACAAGAATGATTTTATTCTCAGACAACAAGCAGAGATCTTACAAATGGCAGAACAGTGGAATAATCCTTCATTGCAGAGAGGAGAACTTTCCTCCTGTATCCGGCGGATCGTCCTGTGGCTGAGAACAGTCTTTGCGGAGCGATTCCTCCCTATGAGGGGAACGTCGGCGCGGTGGAGCTGCTGTATCAGCCACGGAGGGGAATGAAGAGCAAGAAAGATTTATCCCTCATCCTGGAGGATCCGGAACTGAAGACTGCGGAGATCAAAGCTGAAGGTGAAGCCACATGTGATCTGTATACATCGGCAGAGGGGTCGTCACATGAGGAAATCCCCCCATATCTATGGAGATGGCGATCTGTGGGGGCCGGACACAGAATGGGTGTGTGGTGTAACCAAAGAGAACACTAAGTCAGCACAGGAGCTGTGTACACAAAACGGAAGCATTCTGCAAAGTTACTTTATTCTCTTTATCCCCTTCCCGACATCCGCAGAATTTAAGTGTCGCAATTCCAATGAGTTGTGGATTTTTGGTTCAAGTTGCCCAATGGGACCAAAAAATAATGTGATAGAAAAGGATTAAAATTGAAATTTATATATAAAAAAAAATCCTTTTAAATTTCCCACCTCCATTTGTCAATACAAAGCAACACTAAAAGATTATATATATATATTTATTTATTTAGTATTGACACACTGACAAAAAGTCCATCTATCAAATCATAAATATATTAACCCCAACAGCAAATGCCCAACAGCAAAGATAATCTAAACACCCCAGTTTTTTTTTTTCTTTTTGGGTAATTTTACCTTCCAAAAAATGCATCAAAAAGAGATGAAAAGTTTGTAGACGGCAGAGAATGGCATCAATAACCCCCGCAGGTCGGCGAGCAGAAAGCGAACCTCGCCCAGATTCATCAGCAGAAACATGGAACAAATGCCGGGTCTCACAAAATGGTGACACAATACCGGGTTATTAATTACTGTTTGGTGACACCATAATACGGCAATTCTGGCTTCTTAATTTATTTTTCCGCTATTTAACGTGCGGTTTAAATAATTTGGGCTTTGATAGGTCGGACTTTTACAGACATGACAATATAAAATGTTTCTTTTTTAATTTATTTTTTTTTACCTCGGGAAAAAGAGGTGATTTAACATTTTTGTTTATTTTTTTTCCTTTGTAAAACTTTTTTCTTTTTTTTCCATTTTTACTTTCTTTTTTTATGTCCCCTTAGGGCACTTGAACCTGCGATCTCTTGACTGCTTATTCTATATACAGTAATCCTCTAGTAATGCAGTATACAGTTTATAAGATTAAGTTCAGACTGTGGATGAACTTCACAGGAGTACCAAGATGGCAGCCATGCAGGCCTTCACCATTCCCCTGACTGCCATTGTCATCCATTTCCTGGCGATAGCGCAATATAAATGCCGCTGTTGGCTCAGGTGGCCACAGTCTACTCAAGTCGCTGCTGTCGGCTCAGGTCACCGCTGTTCTGGGCTGGCTGGCAAATTGCACACAGTAGCAACCCATCCTTATTGAGTTTTATCTGTGGCTGATTCATAAAGTGAGTAAAGGTTACAAAGCTTTAAAAAGATAAAGCCGGTGTTATGATGTAATAGTTGAGGTCAAATGCCGACTAGATTCTCATCCACTTCTATCAGTGGGCTACTCAGAGAGGTGTCTGAGACTCTAGTCAGCATGTGACCAGGCTCGGACTGGCCTGCTGGGGAATTCCCCGGTGGGCCCCACTGCAGGGCCAGCACTAACAAGAGAAGGAAGGCTCCTCCCACTCCTACCCTAGCACAGCTATGCACTTGTCTACACTGTGTTCCAAATTATTATGTAAATAATATTTTCTCAGATTTTCCCAAATTACCTATATGAATTGCAGTCATTGTAATTTTCCAGTCAAATAACTATTAGAGTACAATTGAAAGGTTTTTGTACAAACTGCCTATGATAACAGTATATTTTTAAAAAAATAAAAACTCAAACTGCACTCAAAATGCATGTTCCAAATTATTATGCACAGCAGAGTTTTCAACCTTTTCATTTTAATAAAGAACAAAAAAATGGTCATTTTTGAAATTATAAGCATTAGCAGGTTATTAGAAACTGAAATCAAACAGTTTTCAACTCAAAACTTTATTCGAGGTGATGTTACATTTGCACATAGGACCCCTTGTTCGAAAGGAGCTTCTGAACTCTCTCGTCCATTGAATTTGTCAGGTTTTGGATGGTTTCTGCTTCAATTGTTTTCCATGAGGACAGAATACCCTCCCAGAGCTGTTGCTTAGATGTGAACTGCCTCCCGCCATCATAGACACTCCTTTTGATGATGCTCAATGGGGTTGAGGTCAGGGGAGCATGGGGGCCACACCATAAGTTTGTCCCCTTTTATGCCCATAGCAGCCAGAGATGCAGATGTGTTATGTGCAGCATGAGACCGGGTATGCTGTGTGTGGGGGACTTGTCTATATACTGTATGCTGTGTGTGGGGGACTTGTCTATATACTGTATGCTGTGTGTGGGGGACTTGTCTATATACCGTATGCTGTGTGTGGGGGACTTGTCTATATACCGTATGCTGTGTGTGGGGGACTTGTCTATATACCGTATGCTGTGTGGGGGGGACTTGTCTATATACTGTATGCTGTATGGGGGACTTGTCTATATACCGTATGCTGTGTGTGTGGGGGACTTGTCTATATACTGTATGCTGTGTGTGGGGGACTTGTCTATATACTGTGTGTGGGGGACTTGTCTATATACCGTATGCTGTGTGGGGGACTTGTCTATATACCGTATGCTGTGTGTGGGGGACTTGTCTATATACTGTATGATGTGTGGTGGGGGACTTGTCTATATACTGTATGCTGTGTGGGGGGGACTTGTCTATATACCGTATGCTGTGTGTGTGGGGGACTTGTCTATATACCGTATGCTGTGTGTGGGGGACTTGTCTATATACCGTATGCTGTGTGTGGGGGGGACTTGTCTATATACCGTATGCTGTGTGGGGGGACTTGTCTATATACCTTTTGCTGTGTGTGGGGGACTTGTCTATATACCGTATGCTGTGTGTGGGGGGGACTTGTCTATATACCGTATGCTGTGTGAGGGGGACTTGTCTATATAATGTATGATGTGTGGTGGGGGACTTGTCTATATACTGTATGCTGTATGTGGGGCACTTGTCTATATACTGTATGCTGTATGGGGGACTTGTCTATATACCGTATGCTGTGTGTGTGGGGGACTTGTCTATATACCGTATGCTGTGTGTGGGGGACTTGTCTATATACCGTATGCTGTGTGGGGGGGACTTGTCTATATACTGTATGCTGTATGGGGGACTTGTCTATATACCGTATGCTGTGTGTGGGGGACTTGTCTATATACCGTATGCTGTGTGTGGGGGACTAGTCTATATACCGTATGCTGTGTGGGGGACTTGTCTATATACCGTATGCTGTGTGTGGGGGACTTGTCTATATACTGTATGCTGTGTGGGGGGGACTTGTCTATATACTGTATGTTGTGTGTGGGGGACTTGTCTATATACCGTATGCTGTGTGTGTGGGGGACTTGTCTATATACTGTATGCTGTGTGTGGGGGACTAGTCTATATACCGTATGCTGTGTGGGGGACTTCTCTGTATACCTTATGCTGTGTGTGGGGGACTTGTCTATATACTGTATGCTGTCTGTGGGGGACTTGTCTATATACCGTATGCTGTGTGTGGGGGACTTGTCTATATACCATATGCTGTGTGTGGGGGACTTGTCTATATACTGTATGCTGTGTGGGGGACTTGTCTATATACTGTATGCTGTGTGGGGGGGACTTGTCTATATACTGTATGTTGTGTGTGGGGGGACTTGTCTATATACTGTGTGCTGTGTGTGGGGGACTTGTCTATATACTGTATGCTGTGTGTGGGGGACTTGTCTATATACCGTATGCTGTGTGTGGGGGACTTGTCTATATACCGTATGCTGTGAGGGGGACTTGTCTATATACTGTATGCTGTGTGTGGGGACTTCTCTATATACCGTATGCTGTGTGTGGGGGACTTGTCTATATACCGTATGCTGTGTGTGGGGGACTTGTCTATATACCGTATGCTGTGTGTGGGGACTTCTCTATATACCGTATGCTGTGTGTGGGGGACTTGTCTATATACCGTATGCTGTGTGTGGGGGACTTGTCTATATACTGTATGCTGTGTGTGGGGACTTCTCTATATACCGTATGCTGTGTGTGGGGGACTTGTCTATATACCATATGCTGTGTGTGGGGGACTTGTCTATATATCGTATGCTGTGTGTGGGGCACTTGTCTATATACTGTATGCTGTGTGTGGGGGACTTGTCTATATACCGTATGCTGTGTGTGGTTTGACTTCTCTATATACCGCATACTGTGTGTGTGTGTGGGGGGGCTTGTCTATATACCGTATGCTGTGTGGGGGACTTGTGTATATACCGTATGCTGTGTGTGGGGGACTTGTCTATATACCGTATGCTGTGTGTGGGGGACTTGTCTATATACCGTATGCTGTGTGGGGGACTTGTCTATATACCGTATGCTGTGTGTGGGGCACTTGTCTATATACCGTATGCTGTGTGGGGGACTTGTCTATATACCGTATGCTGTGTGTGGTTTGACTTCTCTATATACCGCATACTGTGTGTGTGTGTGGGGGGGCTTGTCTATATACCGTATGCTGTGTGGGGGACTTGTGTATATACCGTATGCTGTGTGTGGGGGACTTGTCTATATACCGTATGCTGTGTGTGGGGGACTTGTCTATATACTGTATGCTGTGTGGGGGACTTGTCTATATACCGTATGCTGTGTGTGGGGGACTTGTCTATATACCGTATGCTGTGTGGGGGACTTGTCTATATACCGTATGCTGTGTGTGGGGCACTTGTCTATATACCATATGCTGTGTGGGGGGGGACTTGTCTATATACTGTATGCTGTGTGGGGGGGACTTGTCTATATACCGTATGCTGTGTGTGGGGGACTTGTCTATATACCGTATGCTGTGTGTGGGGGACTTGTCTATATAACGTATGCTGTGTGTGGGGGACTTGTCTATATACCGTATGCTGTGTGTGGGGGACTTGTCTATATACCGTATGCTGTGTGTGGGGGACTTGTCTATATACCTTATGCTGTGTGTGGGGGACTTGTCTATATACTGTATGCTGTGTGTGGGGGACTTGTCTATATACTGTATGCTGTGTGTGGGGGACTTGTCTATATACTGTATGCTGTGTGTGGGGGACTTGTCTATATACCGTATGCTGTGTGTGGGGGACTTGTCTATATACCGTATGCTGTGTGGGGGGGACTTGTCTATATGCCGTATACTGTGTGTGGGGGACTTGTCTATATACCGTATGCTGTGTATGTGGGACTTGTCTATATACTGTATGCTGTGTGTGGGGGACTTGTTTATATACTGTATGCTGTGTGTGGGGGACTTGTCTATATACCGTATACTGTGTGTGGGGGACTTGTCTATATACCGTATTGTAGTGCCGGCGTCCCTGCCCTCTGCTAGGCAGGGACGCTGTTCCCCTCACCGCTCTGCTCCGTGCCCGGCGTCCCTCTCCCGCTCTGCTGGCAGCGCGCGCTCCTTCCCGGCCACTGTGCTTAGGGCGCGCGCGCGCGCCCTCCCTCCCTCTTAAAGGGGCCGCGCGCGCCGTCCTAAGTAGTCCCCGGCCAATGGCCGGAGGACTTTACCATATATAAGGCACCTCCTCCAAGATGGAGGTGCCCGAGCAATGTTGTTTGCACCTGTGTCTCACCTGTGCTTCAGCCCTCAGGTCCCTTTGCCAGTTACCTGCCAGTTACCTGCCAGATTCCTGCCTGATTACTTGCTACCTGCCTGCTAGTCTGAGGTCCGACGGTCTGCCTTACTAATCCTGTCAGTCTGTCTAAGGACCAGCCTGCCCGCTCACCTGGGAGCGCACTTCAGCTACCTGCCTGCTTGCCTGAGGTCCGACGGTCTGCCTTCCAACTCCTGTCAGTCTGTCTATGGACCAGCTTGCCCGCTCACCTGGGAGAGCACATCTGCTACCTGCCTACTAGCCTACCTGGAGGCTCCGCCGTCACGTGCTGTGACCACCTGCCTGTCCAGTGACTCCTGCCCGCTCACCTGGGAGCGCTCATCTGCTACCTGTCTGCTAGCCTACCTGGAGGCTCCGCCGTCACGTGCTGTGACCATCTGCCTGTCCAGTGACTCCTGCCCGCTCACCTGGGAGCGCTCATCTGCTACCTGTCTGCTTGCCTACCCGGAGGCTCTGCCGTCACGTGCTGTGACCACCCGCCTGTCCAGAGACTTCTGCCCGCTCACCTGGGAGCGATCATCTGCCGCCTGTCTGTTGGTCTTCCTGGAGGCTCCGCCGTCACATGCTGTGACCACCCGTTCATCCAGAGACTCTCGCCTGCTCACCTGGGAGCTCACGTCTATCTTCAGCCGCCACAGGTCGTACCAACCCTATACCTAGAGACTGCCCCGGTCACTTGCCGTGACCACCAGCCCGTTCATCCAGAGACTGCCTCGGTCACTTGCCGTGACCTCCAGCCCGTTCACTCAGAGACTGTCCCGTTCACTCAGAGACTGTCCCGTTCACCTGCTGAGACTTCCAGCCCGTCCTCCCTGGTTGCCACCCGCTCCCTTACAAGGACCGGCCCCTTGTATAGTAGCTCAGAGGTTCCGCCTCCCAGACCCGTTACAGTTTGCTCGGGCCATGGAACCCGGTGGTACCCAAGCTCCCTCGCTCTCGGACCTGTGTCATGAACTGTCCCGTCAAAGGTCCCAACAGGAGTCCATTCTGGGTCACCTGCGGAATGTCAATACTCGCCTGGACACTCTGACTGCTCCACCAGCAACCTCCGCCAGTGCCATGTCTCGCAATCCGGCAGCTCCACTGCCCACTAATACCATGGTATCTTACCCCGGACCCCGGCTTTCTGCACCTCCTCGCTTCGGAGGCGACTCCGCCCAGGCTCGGGGCTTCATAAATCAGTGCACCCTGCACTTTGAACTATTATCTCACCAGTTTAACTCCGACCGGGCCAAAATTGCATTCATCATGTTCCATCTCACCGGGGAGGCCCTGGCCTGGCTAAATCCTCTATGGGAGAGAGGAGACCCCCTGGTATCCAACTTGCCTGCTTTTCTCACGGCTTTCCGGAAAGTCTTCGACGAACCCGGACGGAAGACCTCATCCGCATCATCGTTGCTACGCCTCCGTCAGGAAAGTCTCACCGTGGGCCAATATGCCATACGGTTCCGTACCCTTGCCTCGGAGCTGGCCTGGGATAACGACGCTCTGGTTTCCGTCTTCTGGGAGGGTCTGTCCGGCCGTATTAAAGATGAACTTGCCGGTCGGGACATTCCTACCACTCTCGATGACTTAATAACTCTTGCCACCCGGATTGACCTACGGTTCCAGGAGCGTGCCAGAGAGGTCACCCGTGAGAGGAGGTTACCACGTCTAGCTCCTACTTTTCAGAAACCCGTCACTCCTTCTGTCTCTAACCAGGTACACCCTCCTGAGCCTATGCAGGTCGACCAGACCAAGATGGTCAAGACCCGTCAGGACTTACGCCGTGCCGAGGGGACCTGCTTCTACTGTGGCAGTAAGGAGCACCGGATCCGTGCCTGCCCGGATAGGTCGGGAGACGCCTGTGTCTAGGTTCGCTCAGAGAGGTCCACCTAGACAAGAATAAATCCTCTCCATCCCTGCTGTTGTCAGTTTCAATCGTCTACGGGGAGAACCGTTATTTCGAACTAGCCCAACTGGACTCTGGAGCAGCCGGGAATCTTATTTCACAGTCCCTGGTAGAGAGATACCGCATCCCCACCAAACCTCTGGCTGTACCCTTGTCTGTTGCTGCCGTGGATGGGGGGCTCTTACCACGCCTCATCCAACTCATCACCGAATCCATTACTCTGCAGGTGGGAATGTTGCATTCTGAAAGTATCTCCTTCCATGTTCTGCCTGGACTCTCTCACGCCCTCTTGCTAGGCCTACCTTGGCTCCAGAAACATGCACCCGTTCTTGACTGGCAGACTGGAGAAGTCCTTCGCTGGGGACAGGGCTGCCATAAGACCTGTCTGGTTCCCGTTCATCCCGTCCGTCCTTCTCCTACCCCAGCTAATCTACCTGGACTTCCGATTCCTTATTGGTCTTATGCTGATGTCTTTAATAAAAAGGAGGCAGAGACACTACCCCCTCATAGACCATACGACTGCCCTATCGACCTGTTACCTGGTACTTCTCCTCCCCGTGGGCGTATTTATCCATTATCCGCCGCTGAGACCCGGTCGATGTCCGAATATATTGAGGAGAATCTGGCCAGGGGATTCATCCGGAAATCTACCTCCCCGGCGGGAGCAGGCTTCTTTTTCGTCAAAAAGAAGGACGGCTCTCTCCGTCCCTGTATAGACTATAGAGGCCTTAACCAGATCACGGTGAAGAATAAGTACCCCCTTCCGCTCATTCCGGAGTTATTTGATCGTCTGAGGGGGGCTAGAATCTTCACCAAACTGGACCTCCGTGGGGCGTACAACCTGGTTCGTATCCGTCAGGGGGATGAATGGAAGACGGCATTCAACACCCGGGACGGCCACTATGAATATCTGGTAATGCCCTTTGGTCTCTGTAACGCTCCTGCCGTCTTTCAAGAGTTGGTCAATGACATCTTCCGGGACCTTCTCTACTCCTGCGTAGTGGTGTACCTGGACGACATCTTGGTCTTCTCTCCGGATCTCCTGACTCACCGGAGGGATGTTCGTCAGGTCCTGCTCAGGCTCAGGCAGAACCACCTCTACGCTAAATATGAGAAGTGCCTCTTTGAGCAGACCTCGCTTCCGTTTCTGGGCTACATTATCTCTCAGACCGGCCTACAAATGGATCCTGAGAAACTGTCTGCCATCGAGAAATGGCCCCGACCAGAGGGGTTGAAGGCTATTCAACGGTTCCTGGGCTTCGCCAACTATTACCGCCTCTTCATCCCGCACTTCTCTTCCCGGACTGCCCCAATTTCCGCGCTCACCCGTAAGGGTACTAATCCCAAAGAGTGGCTGCCCGAAGCAGAGGAGGCCTTTCTTTCCCTAAAACAGGCCTTCTCTTCCGCCCCAGTGCTGCATCGCCCGGACGGCAACAAGCAGTTCTTCCTGGAAGTTGACGCCTCCTCCTCTGGAGCCGGAGCGGTACTTACTCAAAAATCATCTTCCGGGAGAATGGTAACTTGTGGCTTCTTCTCCAAACTCTTCTCATCTTCTGAGCGCAACTATTCCATAGGAGACCGAGAGTTATTGGCCATCAAGCTGGCGTTGGAGGAGTGGCGTTACCTACTCGAGGGGGCTCTTCATCCGGTAATAATTTACACTGACCACAAGAACTTGGCTTACCTCCAGCATGCCCAGAGACTTAACCCGCGCCAAGCCCGGTGGTCCTTGTTTTTTGCTCGCTTTGATTTTGTTCTTCATTTTCGCCCGGCTGACAAAAACGTCAAAGCAGACGCCTTGTCCCGATCCTTTCTGGTGTCCGATCTCGAGGAAGAACCTAAACATATCATCGATCCCGCCAGAGTAATGCAGGTGGCTCCCGTGAGTCTAAATCGTCTCCCTCCCGGTAAGACGTTTGTTTCAGTACCTGATCGGGAGAAGATCCTACACTGGGGCCATTCGTCTAAACTAGCTGGCCACGCCGGTCAGAAAAAGACCCTCCAGCTTATTGCCCGGCACTATTGGTGGCCTACCCTGCACAAGGACATAATAGACTTTGTTTCTGCCTGTGTGTCCTGCGCCCGCAACAAAGTCCCGAGACATCTGCCAGCCGGACGCCTCCTTCCGCTTCCTGTACCTGCTGCCCCCTGGCAGCATATAGCAATGGACTTTATAACTGATCTCCCCGTCTCTGCCGGTTGTACGGTCATTTGGGTGGTCGCTGACCGCTTTTCCAAGATGGCTCACTTTATTCCCCTGCCAGGCCTTCCGTCTGCACCCGAGCTGGCTAAAGACTTTATCCGCCACATCTTCCGTCTTCATGGCCTGCCCATCCACATCGTGTCGGATCGTGGGGTACAGTTCACCTCACGTTTCTGGAGAGCCATTTGTAAACTACTAGACGTCACCCTGGACTTCTCTTCCGCTTACCACCCACAGTCCAATGGTCAAGTGGAGCGGATCAATCAGAACCTGACCAGTTACCTCCGGCACTTCGTTAATGCCCACCATTCTGACTGGGTGGATCTCCTACCATGGGCCGAGTTCTCTTATAATAATCACGAGAGCGAATCCTCCTCCAAATCCCCGTTTTTTGTAGTCTTTGGTCAGCATCCTCGGATTCCTTTTCCTGTCTCCACCTCTGTGGACAACCCGGCTGTGGAATCTCTCGTTAGCAAATTTTCCTCCATATGGGAGAGTACCCGGTCCGCACTCCTTCTGTCATCCGAGCGTATGAAAAGACACGCTGACAAAAAACGCCTGGATCCTCCACAATTTCGTCCAGGAGATAAAGTCTGGCTCTCATCTAAATATGTTCGACTCAAGATACCTTCTTACAAGTTAGGGCCTCGGTTCATCGGTCCTCTGGAGGTCATCAGTCAGATCAACCCGGTGGCCTATAAATTGAAACTCCCGGCCAACTTACGGATCCCTAACTCCTTCCATGTATCTCTCCTCAAACCCGTGGTGCTTAACTCTTTTTCCAAGTCTACAGGTACGCCTCCTGCTCCGGTTTCTGCTGAGGACGAGTTTGAGGTAGAGAACATTCTTGCCGCCAAAAGGGTAAGAGGAAAGACCTTTTTTCTGGTAGATTGGAAGGGGTTTGGTCCTGAGGAGAGAACGTGGGAGCCCCGGGAGAACATCCATGCCCCTCTCATCCTAGCTAAATTTCTATCTGGCCTAAAAAAGGGGGGGCCTAAAGGGGGGGGTACTGTAGTGCCGGCGTCCCTGCCCTCTGCTAGGCAGGGACGCTGTTCCCCTCACCGCTCTGCTCCGTGCCCGGCGTCCCTCTCCCGCTCTGCTGGCAGCGCGCGCTCCTTCCCGGCCACTGTGCTTAGGGCGCGCGCCCTCCCTCCCTCTTAAAGGGGCCGCGCGCGCCGTCCTAAGGAGTCCCCGGCCAATGGCCGGAGGACTTTACCATATATAAGGCACCTCCTCCAAAATGGAGGTGCCCGAGCAATGTTGTTGCACCGTTCTACTCTGCTTCAGCCCTCAGGTCCCGTTGCCAGTTACTTGCCAGTTACCTGCCAGTTACCTGCCAGATTCCTGCCAGCTTGCTGTCCTAATCCTGCCGGATTTCCTGTTACCTGCCTGCCTGCCTGAGGTCCGACGGTCTGCCTTACAACTCCGGTCAGTCTGTCTAAGGACCAACTTGCCCGCTCACCTGGGAGCGCACATCAGCTACCTGCCTGCTTGCCTGAGGTCCGACGGTCTGCCTTACAACTCCGGTCAGTCTGTCTATGGACCAGCTATTCCAGACTCTTGCCCGCTCACCTGGGAGCGCTTCTCCGCTACCTGCCTGCTTGCCTGCCCGGAGGCTCCGCTGTCACGTGCTGTGACCACCAGCTATTCCAGAGACTCTTGCCCGCTCACCTGGGAGCGCTTCTCCGCTACCTGCCTGCTTGCCTACCTGGAGGCTCCGCCGTCACGTGCTGTGACCACCTGCTATTCCAGAGACTCTCGCTTGCTCACCTGGGAGCACACATCCTCCATCTGCCTTGCTAGCCTACCTGGAGGTTCAGCCATCACAGGTCGTACCTACCCTTTACCTAGAGACTGCCCCGGTCACTTGCCGTGACCTCCAGCCCGTTCTTCCAGAGACTGCCCGGTCACTTGCCGTGACCTCCAGCCCGTTCTTCCAGAGACTGCCCCGGTCACTTGCCGTGACCTCCAGCCCGTTCTTCCAGAGACTGCCTCGATCACTTGCCGTGACCTCCTGCCCGTACACCCAGAGACTGTCCTGGTCACCTGCTGTGACTGCCTGCCTGGTCGCCACCCGCTCCCTTACAAGGACCGCCCCCTTGTATAGTAGCCCAGAGGTTCCGCCTCCCAGACCCGTTACAAAATAAATGAATGCTTTTTTCCTAAATGTCGAAATTTGTTTAAATCCATTAGCTCAAAAAGGCTTTCTCGGACAGATTTGGCGCAAGCTACTCCATTCTGCAGATCCCAAGGGAACCCTGGCCTTTACCATTACACCCCTATACAGGGATAGATACTTACCAAAGGCCCAGGGCTGCATCTACAGAGTAGCTGCTGGCCGGAGGAGCGAGCTTGAGGCTATAGTGGTTGATTCAACTCTAACTAAAGCTTTTTTTTTCCCTAAATACTGGGATCTGTTTAAGGCTGTTGGCTCAAACAGACTTCCTCGGACAGACTTGGCGCAATCTACTCCATTCTGCAGATCCCAAGGGAACCCTGGCTTTTACCATTACACCCCTGTACAGGGATAGATATTTACCATAGGCCCAGGTTTGCATCTACAGAGCAGCTGCTGTCCGGAGGAGTGCGCTTGAGGCTTGAGTAGTTGAATCAATCCTAACTAAAAAAAAACCTATGTAATGCCACTTTCTTGTTAGGACCTACCTGAGGCCTATGTCTCAAAAAAGCTTCTTTGGAAAGACTTGGCAAAAGCCAGTCTATCCTACAGGTTCCAAAGGAACTCTTGCCTTCACTCTTACAGCCCTGTACAGTGATAAAGACTTATTACAGGGCCTTGATTGCATCTACATAGTAGATGCTGACTAGAGGGGCAGACTTAAGGCTAGAATGGTTCAGCCAACCCTAACTATTGCTACTTTCTTAAATGTTAGGATATTTCTGAGGCCGATGGCTCAAACAGGCTTCCTTGGACAGACTGGGCGCCAAACACACCATTTTACTTTTGGCAGTGTGGACATTGGCCAAGTCCTGCTGGAAAATGACATTTCCATCTCCAAAAAGCTTGTCGGCAGAGGGAAGCATGAAGTGCTCTACAATGTCCTGGTAGACGGGTGAGCTGACTTTGGTCTTGATAAAGCACAGTCGACCTACATCAGCAGATGACATGGCTCCCCAAACCATCACTGATTGTGGAAACTTCACACGAGACCTCAAGCAGCTTGGATTGTGGCCTCTCCACTCTTCCTCCAGAGTCTGGGACCTTGATTTCCAAATTAAATGCAAAATTTACTTTCATCGGAAAACAACACCTTGGACCACTGAGCAACAGTCCAGGTGTTTTTCTCCTTGGCCCAGGTAAGATGCTTCTGGCGTTGTCTATTGGTGATGAGTGGCTTGACACAAGGAATGTGACACTTGTAGCCCATGTCTTGGATACGTCTGTGTGTGGTGGCTCTTGAAGCAATGACTCCAGCAGCAGTCCACTCCTTGTGAATCTTCCCCAAATGTTTGAATGGCCCTTCCTTAATAATCTTTTCAAGGCTGCGGTTATCCCGGTTGCTTGTGCACCTCTTCCTACCACACTTTTTCTTTCCACTCAACTTTCCATAAATATGCTTGGATACAGCACTCTGTTAACAGACAGCTTCTTTAGCAATGACCTTTTGTGGTTTACACTCCTTGTGGAGTGCGTCAATGACTGCATTCTGGACATCTGTCAAGTCAGCAGTCTTCCCCATGATTGTGGAGCCTACTGAAACAGACAAAGGGACCTTTTTAAATGCGTAAGAAGCCTTTGCAGGTGTTTTTTGCTAATTATTCTAATTTACTGAGATAATGACTTTGTGTTTTCATTGGCTGTAAGCCATCATTATCAACATTAACAGAAATAAACACTTAAAATAGATCACTCTGTAATGACTCTGTATAATATATGAGTTTCACTTTTTGGATTGAAGAACTGAAATAAATTAACTTTTTGATGATATTCTAATTTTGTGAGAAGCACCTGTATGTTTGATGCATCTCATTAGCTAAGCTCAACCTCTTCCTTGCTTCACCTCAATTTGAGCCATAAATTGTGATATTTCATTTTGGTGCATTTTATGACTCCTCTTTGTCACACTTTTCTCATAACTATTTTTTTTATAACTGAGGGAAATTAACAAAATCTTATTTGTTGTACTCAAGTTTTCACAGAAACATCTGATAAAGTGTTGACTTATTTTTCTGAGTTAAACTCTTCCTTTTGGCCCTCTATATATTTGAGTTTGACAGCCCTGATGTAGATGGATGATGATGTGGCAAGAAGGGGCAGAGGGGCAGAGCCTCCTGGCTCTCAGCTTCGCTCTCCACTGCTCACAGGAGACAGCAGTTACTTCACAAATGTAACTGATAGAAAAGATGTCACGTAAGAGGGGGTCAGGGGAGCGATGTGCTGCAGGAGGGGGAAGATTAGCCAGGGGAGTGGTGTGCTGCAGGGAGAGGAGGATTATGCAGGGGAGTGATGTAATGCAGGAGGAGAGGATTAGGCAGGGAGCGCTGTGCTTATGCGGGGGAGCGATGTGCTGCAGGAAGAGCAATATTAGGCAGGGTAGTGATGTAATGCAGGAGGAGAGGATTAGGCAGGGAGGGATGTGTTGCCGGGGGGAGGGGAGTAATATGCTGCAGAAGAAGGAGGATTAGGCAGGGGAGTGATATAATGCAGGAGGAGGAGAATTAGGTGGGGATGGAGAGGTGTGCTGCAGGAAGGTGAGGAGATTAGGCAGGGGTGCGATGTGCTGCAGAAAGGGGAGGGGATTAGGCAGGGGTGCAATGTGCTGCAGAAAGGTGAGGTGATTAGGCAGGGGTGCGATGTGCTGCAGGAAGGGGAGGGGATTACGCAGGGGTGCAATGTGCTGCAGGAGCGGGAGGCTTAGGCAGGGGAGCGATGTGCTGCAAGAAGAGGTGGCTTATGCAGGGGAGTGATGTAATGCAAGAGGAGGGGATTAGGCAGGGAGTGCTGTGCTTAAGCGGGGGAACGATGTGCTGCAGGAAGAGCAATATTAGGCAGCGGAGTGATGTAATGCAGGAGGAGAGGACTAGGCAGGGAGAGATGTGTTGCCGGAGGGAGGGGAGTAATATGCTGCAGAAGAAGGAGGATTAGGCAGGGGAGTGATATAATGCAGGAGGGGGAGAATTAGGCGGGGATGGAGAGATGTGCTGCAGGAAGGTGAGGGGATTAGGCAGGGGTGCGATGTGCTGCAGAAAGGGGAGGGGATTAGGCAGGGGTGCAATGTGCTGCAGAATGGTGAGGGGATTAGGCAGGGGTGCGATGTGCTGCAGGAAGGGGAGGGGATTAGGCAGGGGTGCAATGTGCTGCAGGAGGGGGAGGCTTAGGCAGGGGAGCGATGTGCTGCAAGAAAAGGAGGATTAGGCAGGGGACTGATGAAATGCAGGAGAGAGGGGATTAGGCAGGAAGCGATGTGCTACAGGAGAGGGAGAATTAGGCAGGGTAGCAATGTGATGCAGGAGGAGGATTAAGCAGTTAGAGATGTGCTGCAGAAATAACCAGTATATAGATGAGTGGAGCGATGTACTGCAGCACGGTGCTGAGAGGAGTGATATACTGCAGTCAGTGGCTGTATAGGCAGACAGCGAAATGTTGCTGGAGGGGATTAGACAGGAGAGCGATGTGCTCCATGAGGAGAAGGCTTAGGCAGGAGATGGATGAGCTGCAGGAGGTGGAGGATTAGGCAGTGAGCGATGTGCTGCAGGAGGGGGAGGATTAGGCAGGTGAGCGATGTGCTGCAGGAGGGGGAGGATTAGGCAGGGAGCGATATGCTGCAGGAGATGGAGGATTTGGCAGTGGGCGATGTGGTGCAAGAGGGGATTTGGCCGTGGGCGATGTGGTGCAGGAAGGGGAAGATTTAGAAAAGGCATAATGTGCTGCAAGGAGGGGAGGATTAGAGGGGAGGATTAGACGGGAGCAATGTGCCGCAAGAGGGGGAGGTTTAGACAGTGGAGCGATGTGCTGCAGTAGGTGGAGGATTTGGCTGTGGGCGATGTGGTGTAAGAGGGGATTTTGCAGTGGGCAATGTGGTGCAGGAAGGGGGAGATTTAGAAAGGGAACAATGTGCTGCAAGGAGGGGAGGATTAGACGGGACCAATGTGCCGCAAGAGGGGGAGGTTTAGACAGGGGAGCGATCTGTTGCAGGAGTGGGAGAATTAAGCGGTGAGAAATATGCTGCAGGACGGGGAGGGTTAGGCAGGGGAGCAATGTGCTGCAGGTGAAAGCAGAATCTGTGACTACAGCCCAGTGTTTAAGGTTTATTGGAGCCTGTCTTTTATATATTTTATTGGTTTTTTTTCTGACAAAACTGCATAACATCTGACATGAAGTCCGCTTAGCAGTCACAGTCCCTGTAGATTGTTACTGTCCAGGTTCACCGCTGTCTCTTTTTGTTTTTAGTGCCAATCTGACAGCAGTGAAGGTTCCGCTGTTAATGGCGGTCGGGTTCCGAATAGAATGTTCATGTCTGTTCTCATTGTAGTAACATCACGGAATATGCTAATTTCTTCTGACCACACCCGATGACTGAATAAAGGCGCCTCACCCACTTGTCTATGTCATCACTTTGTGGTGTCACAATGATCTAAGGGGATAAAAAAAACGCTCCTGGCAGCTTTACAGTCATTCGTCCCTTCGTGTTAAAGGAGCAGGATGATAGAGCCGCACCATGCCAGCCAGAAGAAAAGAAAGTGGAGCCCTTCAAGATGATGAAGCAAGAAAGCAGACTGTGGAAGGCCATCCAGGACCAAGAGCATCATGAGGGCCTGGTAACGTATACTACACAACTGTTCTGTATATGCTCATGCCATGTAAACCTATGGTGGCCGATTCATCAAGGCTGGTGGATTTCTATACCAGCATTCATGAAGCGCCTATTGGAGGAACGTGCACCAAATTCATTAAAAAGACTAAACCTCTTAATGAACTTGACTCATCCTTAAAGGGGTTGTTCCCTTTCAATAAATGAATGTCCCTAGCTGCAGGTCATTTAATTAAAAAAAAGAGGTTCCACCATCTCAGAGCTGCAGCAGCTCAGTGCGCTCAGCTGGGCAGTCCGTCTGATTACATTTGTTGGCTGCGGCAGTATTGAGGTGATGTCAGTGCCATACACAATCCCAGGAATGGGTCAGGACAGCACAGTTTGATTCTTTATACCTGCAGCCAGGGTCATTCATTTATTGAAATATCCCCTTAAAGCTGACGTACTACACCTCAAGAAATGTACTCCAGTCAAAAGATGGAGTCAATTTCAGTCCTAATTTACACCACTTTTCCAGCCTAATTTGTAATAAGTTTTCAGGTAAAGCTAAGCCACAAGCGGTCCAGATAAGCTCTGTTCACTATTTAAGAAGTTAAAAGAGTGGGTGTAAAAAGGTCAGAGTATTCAAATGTAAGTTGCGCAGGAATTTACTGAGATTCAAACAGTTGTGCAACACATTTCCGGTGAAAACTGCTTGATGAAAAATGTTCCTTGAATAATATAACATTTCAGGTTAGTGGTAATAGATTTTATTATGGGACGTTGATCCAGGGAACTAGTCTGATTGCCATATGTGGAGTCGGGAAGGAATTTTTCCCCTAATATGGGGCAATTAGCATCTGCCTCATGGGGTTTTTGCCTTCCTCTGGATCAACACATTAGCTTTTAGGTTGAACTTGATGGACTTGTGTCTTTCAACCTTAAAAATATGAAACTGTCCCTGTATTGAGGTTCAAGGGTGAAGCCCAGGGTTCATTTGGAACCATCAGAAATGGCGTGTTTTGCGCCCAGTCTGTCCAAGGAAGCCTGTTTGAGCCAACGGGCCTCAGAAATATCCTAACATTTAAGAAAGTAGCAATAGTTAGGGTGGCTGAACCATTCTAGCCTTAAGTTTGCCCCTCCAGTCAGCATCTACTATGTAGATGCAATCAAGGCCCTGTAATAAGTCTTTATCGCTGTACAGGGCTGTAAGAGTGAAGGTCAGAGTTCCTTTGGAACCTGTAGGATAGACTGGCTTTTGCCAAGCCTTTCCAAAGAAGCTTTTTTGAGCCATAGGCCTCAGACAGGTCCTAACAAGAAAGTGGCATTACATAGGTTTTTCTTTAGTTAGGATTGATTCAACTACTCAAGCCTCAAGCGCACTCCTCCGGCCAGCAGCTACTCTGTAGATGCAACCCGGGGCCTATGGTAAGTATCTATCCCTGTACAGGGGTGTAATGGTAAAAACCAGGGTTCCCTTGGGATCTGCAGAATGGAGTAGCTTGCGCCAAGTCAGTCCGAGGAAGTCTGTTTGAGCCAACAGCCTTAAACAGATCCCAGTAGTTTTGAAAAAAAAAGCTTTAGTTAGAGTTGAATCAACCACTATAGCCTCAAGCTCGCTCCTCCGGCCAGCAGCTACTCTGTAGATGCAGCCCTGGGCCTATGGTAAGTATCTATCCCTGTACAGGGGTGTAATGGTAAAGGCCAGGGTTCCCTTGGGATCTGCAGAATGGAGTAGCTTGCGCCAAGTCTGTCCGAGAAAGCCTTTTTGAGCTGATGGATTTAAACAAATTTCAACATTTAGGAAAAAAGCATTAATCTATTTCAGTTAGAGTTAATTCAATTACTCTAGCATAAAGATCCTAATTCACTTTGTCTAAAGGAAGTTAGTTGGCAAATTTTTATTTTGTGAGCAATGAGGTTATGAAACTCTCTACCACATGAACTTGAAATACTTAATTTTCTAAAAAAAATTCAAGGAGGGTATGTGTGTGCCTTTCTTGAATAATATAAAATTTCAGGTTATCCGTACTAGATTTTGTTATGGGACGTTGATCCAGGGAACTAGTCTGATTGCCATATGTGCAGTCGGGAAGGAATTTTTCCCCTAATATGGGGCAATTAGCATCTGCCTCATGGGGTTTTTGCCTTCCTCTGGATCAACACATTAGCTTTTAGGTTGAACTTGATGGACTTGTGTCTTTCAACCTTAAAACTATGAAACTGTCCATGTATTGAGGTTCAAGGGTGAAGCCCGGGGTTCATTTGGAACCATCAGAAATGGTGTGTTTTGCGTCCAGTCTGTCCAAGGAAGCCTGTTTGAGCCAACGGCCTCAGAAATATCCTAACATTTAAGAAAGTAGCAATAGTTAGGGTTGGCTGAACCATTCTAGCCTTAAGTTTGCCCCTCCAGTCAGCATCTACTATGTAGATGCAATCAAGGTCCTGTAATAAGTCTTTATCGCTGTACAGGGCTGTAAGAGTGAAGGTCAGAGTTCCTTTGGAACCTGTAGGATAGACTGGCATTTGCCAAGCCTTTCCAAAGAAGCTTTTTAGAGCCATAGGCCTCAGACAGGTCCTAACAAGAAAGTGGCATTACATAGGTTTTTCTTTAGTTAGGATTGATTCAACTACTCAAGCCTCAAGCGCACTCCTCCGGCCAGCAGCTACTCTGTAGATGCAACCCTGGGCCTATGGTAAGTATCTATCCCTGTACAGGGGTGTAATGGTAAAAACCAGGGTTCCCTTGGGATCTGCAGAATGGAGTAGCTTGCGCCAAGTCTGTCCGAGGAAGTCTGTTTGAGCCAACAGCCTTAAACAGATCCCAGTATTTAGGAAAAAAAAGCTTTAGTTAGAGTGGAATCAACCACAATAGCCTCAAGCTCGCTCCTCCGGCCAGCAGCTACTCTGTAGATGCAGCCCTGGGCCTATGGTAAGTATCTATCCCTGTACAGGGGTGTAATGTTAAAGGCCAGGGTTCCCTTGGGATCTGCAGAATGGAGTAGCTTGCGCCAAGTCTGTCCGAGAAAGCCTTTTTGAGCTGATGGATTTAAACAAATTTCAACATTTAGGAAAAAAGCATTAATCTATTTCAGTTAGAGTTAATTCAATGACTCTAGCACAAAGATCCTAATTCACTTTGTCTAAAGGAAGTTAGTTGGCAAATTTTTATTGTGTGAGCAATGAGGTTATGAAACTCTCTACCACATGAACTTGAAATACTTAATTTTCTAAAAAAAATTCAAGGAGGGCATGTGTGTGCCTTTCTTGAATAATATAAAATTGCAGGTTATCCGTACTAGATTTTGTTATGGGACGTTGATCCAGGGAACTAGTCTGATTGCCATATGTGGAGTCGGGAAGGAATTTTTCCCCTAATATGGGGCAATTAGCATCTGCCTCATGGGGTTTTTGCCTTCCTCTGGATCAATACATTAGCTTTTAGGTTGAACTTGATGGACTTGTGTCTTTCAACCTTAAAACTATGAAACTGTCCCTGTATTGAAGTTCAAGGGTGAAGCCCAGGGTTCATTTGGAACCATCAGAAATGGTGTGTTTTGCGCCCAGTCTGTCCGAGGAAGCCTGTTTGAGCCAATGGCCTCAGAATTATCCTAACATTTAAGAAAGTAGCAATAGTTAGGGTTGGCTGAACCATTCTAGCCTTAAGTTTGCCCCTCCAGTCAGCATCTACTATGTAGATGCAATCAAGGCCCTGTAATAAGTCTTTATCGCTGTACAGGGCTGTAAGAGTGAAGGCCAGAGTTCCTTTGGAACCTGTAGGATAGACTGGCTTTTGCCAAGTCTTTCCAAAGAAGCTTTTTTAAGCCATAGGCCTCAGACAGGTCCTAACAAGAAAGTGGCATTACTTAGGTTTTTCTTTAGTTAGGATTGATTCAACTACTCAAGCCTCAAGCGCACTCCTCCGGCCAGCAGCTACTCTGTAGATGCAACCCGGGGCCTATGGTAAGTATCTATCCCTGTACAGGAGTGTAATGGTAAAAACCAGGGTTCCCGTGGGATCTGCAGAATGGAGTAGCTTGCACCAAGTCTGACCGAGGAAGTCTGTTTGAGCCAACAGCCTTAAACAGATCCCAGTATTTAGGAAAAAAAAGCTTTAGTTAGAGTTGAATCAACCACTATAGCCTCAAGCTCGCTTCTCCGGCCAGCAGCTACTCTGTAGATGCAGCCCTGGGCCTATGGTAAGTATCTATCCATGTACAGGCGTGTAATGGTAAAGGCCAGGGTTCCCTTGGGATCTGCAGAATGGAGTAGCTTGCGCCAAGTCTGTCCGAGAAAGCCTTTTTGAGCTGATGGATTTAAACAAATTTCAACATTTAGGAAAAAAACATTAATCTATTTCAGTTAGAGTTAATTCAATTACTCTAGCATAAAGATCCTAATTCACTTTGTCTAAAGGAAGTTAGTTGGCAAATTTTTATTGTGTGAGCAATGAGGTTATGAAACTGTCTACCACATGAACTTGAAATACTTAATTTTCTAAAAAAAAATTCAAGGAGGGCATGTGTGTGCCTTTCTTGAATAATATAAAATTGCAGGTTATCCGTACTAGATTTTGTTATGGGATGTTGATCCTGGGAACTAGTCTGATTGCCATATGTGGAGTCGGGAAGGAATTTTTCCCCTAATATGGGGCAATTAGCATCTACCCCATGGGCTTTTTGCCTTCCTCTGGATCAACACATTAGCTTTTAGGTTGAACTTGATGGACTTGTGTCTTTCAACCTTAAAACTATGAAACTGTCCCTGTATTGAGGTTCAAGGGTGAAGCCCAGGGTTCATTTGGAACCATCAGAAATGGTGTGTTTTGCGCCCAGTCTGTCCGAGGAAGCCTGTTTGAGCCAACGGCCTCAGAAATATCTTAACATTTAAGAAAGTAGCAATAGTTAGGGTTGGCTGAACCATTCTAGCCTTAAGTTTGCCCCTCCAGTCAGCATCTACTATGTAGATGCAATCAAGGCCCTGTAATAAGTCTTTATCGCTGTACAGGGCTGGAAGAGTGAAGGCCAGAGTTCCTTTGGAACCTATAGGATAGACTGGCTTTTGCCAAGTCTTTCCAAAGAAGTTTTTTGAGCCATAGGCCTCAGAGAGGTCCTAACAAGAAAAAGGCATTAGATAGGTTTTTCTTTAGTTAGGATTGATTCAACTACTCAAGCCTCAAGCGCACTCCTCGGGCCAGCAGCTACTCTGTAGATGCAACCCTGGGCCTATGGTAAGTATCTATCCCTGTACAGGGGTGTAATGGTAAAAACCAGGGTTCCCTTGGGATCTGCAGAATGGAGTAGCTTGCGCCAAGTCTGTCCGAGGAAGTCTGTTTGAGCCAACAGCCTTAAACAGATCCCAGTATTTAGGAAAAAAAAGCTTTAGTTAGAGTTGAATCAGCCACTATAGCCTCAAGCTCGCTCCTCCGGCCAGCTGCTACTCTGTAGATGCAGCCCTGGGCCTATGGTAAGTATCTATCCCTGTACAGGGGTGTAATGGTAAAGGCTAGGGTTCCCTTGGGATCTGCAGAATGGAGTAGCTTGCGCCAAGTCTGTCCGAGAAAGCCTTTTTGAGCTGATGGATTTAAACAAATTTCAACATTTAGGAAAAAAGCATTAATCTATTTCAGTTAGAGTTAATTCAATTACTCTAGCATAAAGATCCTAATTCACTTTGTCTAAAGGAAGTTAGTTGGCAAATTTTTATTGTGTGAGCAATGAGGTTATGGAACTCTCTACCACATGAACTTGAAATACTTAATTTTCTAAAAAAAATTCAAGGAGGGCATGTGTGTGCCTTTCTTGAATAATATAAAATTGCAGGTTATCCGTACTAGATTTTGTTATGGGACGTTGATCCAGGGACCTAGTCTGATTGCCATATGTGGAGTCGGGAAGGAATTTTTCCCCTAATATGGAGCAATTAGCATCTGCCTCATGGGGTTTTTGCCTTCCTCTGGATCAACACATTAGCTTTAAGGTTGAACTTGATGGACTTGTGTCTTTCAACCTTAAAACTATGAAACTGTCCCTGTATTGAGGTTCAAGGGTGAAGCCCAGGGTTCATTTGGAACCATCAGAAATGGTGTGTTTTGCGCCAAGTCTGTCCAAGGAAGCCTGTTTGAGCCAACGGCCTTAGACAGAACCCATCATTTGGTAATAAAAAAGCTGTAGTTAGAGTTATAGCCTCAAGCTCGCTCCTCTGGCCAGCAGCTACTCTGTAGATGCAACCCTGAGCATGTAGTAAGTCTCCATTCCAGTACAGGGGTGTAATGGTAAAAGTCAGGGTTCCTTTTGACCTGCTTATGCCAAGTCTGTCCGAGGAAGCCTTTTTGAGCTGATGGCTCTACACAGATCCTAATGTTTAGGAAAAAAGCTTTTGTTTTTTTCAGTTAGATTAAAAGTAAAGCCAAGAAAAGAGAATTTAACTTTCCCCCAAAAATCAATTATTAATATAGCATTTACCTGCCCAGATCTCCGAACTAATGCACTATTAGGATGTAGCAATCCCATATAATTTTGTGTGCAGTTTTAATACTATGTAATCACCCCCCTCCATTAATTGGTAATATGTGAGTGGTTGTCGCATCAGTATTTTGCACCTGTGTTGCTGTCATCGTTATTATATGGTATGATTAGTACTGAGACCTAGGCAGGTAAACACTGTTGCCCTTTTTTTGCTGTGATAATTCTTGAATTTTGGTGGGAATTTAAATTTGTCTTTGCTTTTAATGTTAGTGTAGGGACTCGCAAGTATGAGGACCCTTGACGCGGGTTGCGAGCTTGTGTATTTTGGCCAAAATATTTACTAATACCTCATATATATCATATATAATTTTTGCACGTTATTTTTATTCAGCGTGCAGCCAGACCCATCAATGTTGGCCTTGTAAACTAGGGTGTCTGTCTTCATGGGGTGCACTTAAAAAGTGCTCGGCAGCCCACCTAATCTAATAGTTTCGGCTTCACTAATAGGCTGTAAGCCAGACATTGTGCACTACCTGTGTGTGACCAGTGCCCTATACAAGGCTTATTTGTGTGCAGTTTTAATACTGAGCAATCACCCGCTCCATGAATTGGTAGGTTGTGAGTGGTTGTCTCATCAATATTTTGCACCTGTGTTGCTGACTTCTTCATTATATGGGTTTGCTGCATCCTTGTAATTATTGTTGCTGTATTTGCTGTGTTAATTCTTGAATTTTGGTGGGAACTTTAATTCCTTGTTTTTGTGACTTTGCTTTTAATGTTAGTGTAGGGACTCGCAAGTATGAGGACCCTTGAGCAGGTTGCGAGCTTGTATATTTTGGCCAAAATATCGACCAATACCTCATATATATCATATATATTTTTTACATGCTATTTTTATTCAGGGTGCAGCCAAGCCCATCTACAGGTGCATCTCACAAAATTAGAATATCACCAGAAAAGTTAATTTATTTCATTTCTTCAGTACAAAAAGTGAAACTCTTATATTATATACAGCCATTACACACAGAGTGATCTATTTCACGTGTTTATTTCTGTTAATGTTGATGATTATGGCTTACAGCCAATGAAAACTCAAAAGTCATTATTTCAATTAATTAGAATACCTTATAACAACAGCTTGAAAAATGTTTTCAAAATCCAAAATGTTTTCCTACTGAAATCTATGTTCAATAAATGCCCTCAATACTTGGTCGGGGATCCTTTTACATCAATTACTGCATCAATGCGGCAATGTGGCATGTAGGGATCAGCCTGTTACACTGCTGAGGGGTTATGGAAGCCCAGGTGGCTTTGATAGAAGCCTTCAGCTCGTCCTGCTGGAAAATGAAATTTCCATCTCCAAAAAGCTTGGCGTAGCTAAGGTTTTGGTTCAGGGGGCCGAAACTTCTGAGTGGGCCTCTAACCAGGTAACCCTGATTACAACTATAGCGGCGCACCCAGATAGTTGATGTAGGAAAACCTCAGCAGATGACCGCGCTGTTACTAAAAATAATCTCTATACAAAGACCAGCACTGATATTACCGCCATATGGTGACATATATTGATTGATGCCAGTCCTGCAGAACATATAAGAGATCACAGCTCAGTTTTATATAGTACCTTACAGCTGACGTTCTTTCTGATTAAATTGTTCACTTTTCCCGTCTTTTCCATCTGGCCCAGACCGACACGACTACTTCTCCAGCCAGGGCTCAGAGTCTCAGGTATGCAGAGATCACAACAAAGACACATTTGACTCCTTACATTTCAGGCACTGACCAGATCTATCCCCAACCTGCACAAACTTCTCGTCCTGCTGATACCCCAATACTGAGCCTCTGCTGCAAAATGTGTCCCTATTACTGCACCTACTGTGTGCCCTCTAGATGGTAAAACAAACCTCTAAAATAAAGTAATGCCGTGTGCAAGTGTCCTAGAAAACAGTGCCCACATTGTGCCCCCTAGAAAGTAATAGTGCCCCTTCGACAGTCACGATAACCTGAGTTCCCCTATAACAATAAGTGCCCACCTAAGATTTAATAATGTCCTGAGTCTCCCCCCATGTAGAGCTCCGCTCTAACCAGTATGATGTTCTCCTATTCACGATATAATTCCCCCTCACTGTATAGTACCCCCAAACAGTATACTGACCCCTTAGTAGCCCCCAAGCTGATGGCTCCAACACTGTATGATGGCCTCCACACTATACAAAGACCCCACATTATCTCCCACACTGTATGATGGCCCCCACACTGTTCAAAGAACCCACATTATCTCCCACACTGTATAAATAGCCTACATATAGTATAATGCACCAGATAATCCTCAATATAGTATAATACACTCCCCATAGTCCTTCATATAGTATAATGCACCCCCATAGGCAGAGTCTGTAGTATAATGCCCCCCCATTGACAGAGTCTGTAGTATAATGCTCCCCCCCCATAGGCAAAATCTGTAGTATAATGCTCCCCCCCTTCTCATAGGCAGAGTCTGTAGTATAATGCCCCCCCTCCTCATAGGCAGAATCTGTAGTATAATGCCCCCCCATCTCATAGGCAGAGTCTGTAGTATAATGTGCCCCCCCTCCTCATAGGCAGAGTCTGTAGTATAATGCCCCCCCATCTCATAGGCAGCGTCTGTAGTATAATGCCCCACCTATAGGCAGAGTCTGTAGTAAAATGCACACCCCATAGGCAGAGTCTGTAGATTAATGCTCCCCCTCTTATAGGCAGAGTCTGTAGTACAATGTCCCCCCCATAGGCAGAGTCTGTAGTATACTGCTCTCCCCTGCTCATAAACAGAGTCTGTAGTATAATGCCCCCCATAGGCAGAGTCTGTAGTATAATGCCCCCCCGTAGACAGAGTCTTTAGTATAATGCTCCCCCCTCCCCATAGACAGTCTGTAGTATAATGCCCCCCCTCCCCATAGGCAGAGTCTTTAGTATAATGCCCCCCCCTCTCTGTGGGCAGAGTCTTTAGGATAATGCTCCCCCATAGGCAGAGTCTGTAGTATAATGCACCTCCCCCTTCCCATAGGCAGAGTCTGTAATATAATGCCGCCCCCCTCCCGGCAAAAAATAAATAAACAGTACTCACCTCTCCTCCTGGTTCCCTCACTGCTCAGAGCACCCAGCCCGCACACATCTTCAGCACAGCGGGCCGGGCACCAAGTGATGATGTCAGAGACGTCAGTCACAGAAGGGACTAATGGGAGAGAGATCCGCGCTCCCTCTCATCAGTAAACTTGCGGCGGTGACGGGCGGTGGGGCCCGATGCTGGCACCAGGGGCATGCCAGATACAGTTACACTGGCATAGCCCTGGATGGGCCCCCTAAGAGCGAGGGGCCCGGGGCCACCGCCCCCTTTGCCCCCCTGGTAGCTATGATACTGTGGCGGAGGGAAGCATGAAGTGCTCTAAAATTTCCTGGTAGACGGCTGCGCTGACTTTGGTGTTGAAAAAACACAGTGGATCTAGACCAGCAGATGACACGGCTCCCCAAACCATCACTGATTGTGGAAACTTCACACTAGACCTCAAGCAGCTTGGATTGTGGCCTCTCCACTCTTCTTCCAGACTCTGGGACCTTGATTTCAAATGAAAATTGGAACTCTGGGTCCTTGTGGAGTGTGTCAATGACTGCCTTCTGGACATCTGTCAAGTCAGCAGTCTTCACCATGATTGTGGAGCCTACTGAAACAGACTAAGGGGCCTTTTTAAATGCTTAGGTAGTCTTTGCAGGTGTTTTTTGTTAATTATTTTAATTTACTAAGTTAATGACTTTTGTGTTTTCATTGGCTGTAAGCCATAATCATCAACATTAACAGAAATAAACACTAGAAATAGATTACTGTGTTTGTAATGACTCTATATAATATATGAGGTTCACTTTTTGCATTGAAGAACTGAAATAAATTAACTTTTTGATGATATTCTAATTTTGTGAGATGCACCTATATGTTATGGCCTTGTAAATTAGAGTGTCTATCTTCATGGGGTGCACTTAAATAGTGCTGGGCAGCCCGTGTTCTGGCCTCATCTGCGAATTTAGCTATCCAGGGAATCTAGTCACTTTATGTGTATATCAGTTCTGACATTATGTTGCTTGCATTTGAATCCTGTCTATTTTTTATTGTTTGATAACTGCACTGTCTGCTAGTGATTTAATGTATTTGCTCTAGTTTCAATTTGCAATGCATTATGGGAAAGTTCCAAGAGCATTGTGAGACAGTTCTTGTTGCATTGTGGTCCTGTTCTTGTCACAGTTTGGGCAGCGACCATTATTTCCTCTTCTCTTCTGATCGAGAAGTTCCCTTATCACTCATCTTGTAAAGTGGCACAGAGCGGTAGTCGTGACTGAACGTCTGTCTGATTTCGCTCTGGCACTTTACAGACAATGGGTGTCCCAGTCCCAGTGTGCTCTAGGGTGTGGGGTGCAGCACACTCTCTTGTAGGCCGCAGGCCTCCACTGCCTTCAGGCTTCTGTCCTCAGAAGCCGCCGCTCACAATTTATGGAACACGAAGTTCTTTGTAACAGTCAAACATATACTTGACAGTTCAAGTTCATCAGGTGGGTACAGATGGGATAAGGCACAGCAATTCACATTATCCTCCTTCTTAGCATAACTCCTCTTCAGCCCTGTTGCTAGCTCATCCTGTATTTCTCGTCCACCTCTGCAGTGCACCCGGGACTGGCCTTCAACTTCCATCTATGCAGGTCCCTGTCCATCTTCCTTTGTACTTCAGAGCACACAAAGTGTCCGGCAGCTCCTATGCCAGACCTTAGGCTCTGGACGTGACTGGAGCGACTGCTCTGGATCCCAGTAATGCCTCCCACTGCCTGGAACAAGTGACACATGCTGCCCCTAGCAGCCCACCGCACCTGAACTTGACCTTCACTATGCACTTCACTAACTCTCACTGAACTCACACTATTCTGACTCCATGACTAAGCTGCAAGCATAGGGCGCTGTGAGACACCGTTTCTAGGCTGTCTCTTTACCGTACTCACACATAGTGATGTCTTCAGATAGTTTAATTCGACTGCAAGAAGCACATTGTTGAAGATTCAGAAGAAGATTTATTTTCTAGCAGAATACTCGATGATGTGCAAATGTACAGCAGGTAAAAAGACTTTTTTAGAAACGGGCTGGAAGCACATAAGCTTCTAACATGGCTGAAGATGGTGAATGAGGAAGAAGAATGGAGAAGAAGGGAGGGGTTACTGATGTGTCACCCTGGCCTGGATGCCACAAAATGTAATAAAGCTGTGTCTGAGAGCAAGGGGGAGGTTCTCTAGTCAGGGGAACATTAGCATGCAGTACCTCCTGTCTCAGGCCAGTAGGGGGAGCAGGCTGCCCCTATAAAAGCTGGTGCTGGGGGCAGGGTTAGAAAGAACTGGATGGCCTGTCTCAGCACTGAGACGTGTCCCAGAGTGGAGCAGGGACAGAAAGTTGATTGCACCTAAGAGGAAGTGTGGCAGTAGGAGAGCCACCAGCCAGAGACGAGAGGCGAAGAGAGCCTGTCTTGGCAAATCAGAGACTGACCTTACCAGACTTTGGTGTCTGAGGCTGGCAGGATTCCACATCCCCCAGCAGAGAACCAGTCCGCAAGGAACTGTATATTCCTTGGCCTAAGAAGCCTGGAGGCCCTGCCACAACCGAAGGGACCAGTAAAGCCGTACAAGGCTGGGAGCAGAAAGGAACCCACGTCGCAGGCCATACAGGCGAGAATACACGGAAAGCTCGGAAACGTGGGCTGTTACCCTATCAGGAGGAGATAGCCAGAAGGAGCGCAGAAAGCACGGTAGGCCTACACCCTCACCCTGACCAGGGCCAATTTCCCCGTTGCTCTCAGACATCCAGGTCCCCCTCCTAGCTGGGACTGCTTATGGGTCAATTTACCTGTTCTAGTAAAGACCCTGGACTGCAACCTGTTGTCTGTGTGCTCCTTGCTTCTCCAGCACTATCAGCACTGGGACCCTCACTACCATCACTCCCACCATCCATTATACTGCCCTGGGGACGCACTCTTCCCGTGGGGAGTCACACTACCCTAGCTGCACACCTCATCAGCCCCAGCGGTCTGCATGCAGCGGCGGTTCCTAATAACCGCAATCCACGGGTGGCGTAGTCGGACATTATCAGCAGAACGTAGCAGACTACCATTGGCCTGACCACCCTGAGCCACGGAACCGGGTCGCCACTACTACTCCCATCGTCCCCCCTATTGCCCGGATCCGAGTGCCCCACGGCCCAGGGGGCGAGTCAGCTTTGGCGTAGTCGGCAGGATTTCGTGCCCGCAACCACCGGGTACTGCGTGCCTGAAAAAGACTTTTGTAACTTACCTGTGGCGAAGTTTCCCGCCGTCCGGTGTCGTTTCCCGCCATCCGGAGCCGATTCCCGCCATCAGACGCCATCTTGGACCGTTTCCTGCCGTCTTCTGCCATCTTCCCGCCATCCGCAGCTGTTTCCCGCCATCGGACGCCATCTTCTGGACGCCGCGCGGGAAGAAGAGGGGCGTGGACGTCAAAACCGCCCGAGATCCGAAGCTCCGCCCCACGCACCGACGCTGCGCAAGGTCCTGGAAGGGAGAGAGAGCGACGCTGACGTCATCAGGACGCGACGCCAGGTCCTCGTCCATAGCAGCAGCAGCGGAGCCGCGGCCTACAGAAGAGGATCGTCGGAAGGTAGGCCACTCTTGACTAGGGGGGAGGAAGATGTCGGACACAGAGGCGCCCACTACCACCAACGCAGCTGCAGCAGCGGTGATGCCCTATTCCCTGCCCTACATCCCTGGAGCGGCCTGGCTGCCCAAATATTCAGGGGAGCCCCATGCCCTAACTGACTTCAAGGAAAGGCTATACAGTTTTTTCCAGGTTTACCCCCTGACAGAGGAACAGAAGGTCAGCATACTAACAGGGCAGTTAACTGGCGCAGCCCAAAGGGAGGTAAAATCATGGCCCACTGAGGAGAAAAGGACTGTGAAGGGTATTCTGGCCCGGCTGCGGGGTACCTTTGACACACGTACCTCCGCTGAAATTAAAATGAGGTTCTATGGATGTAAGCAGCGGGCACAGGACAGCATCAGAGACTATGCCCTAAATCTGCAGGAAGCCTTGAGGGCTATTCAACAAACTGACCCTGGCAGTGTGCAGGAAACGGATAAGCTGCTAACAGAACAATTCATAGAAGGTCTGCTGTCTAGCGCCCACAGGGCCCAACTGAGCCTCATGTTCTTTCAGAACCCCGACTTGACCTTTGCCCAATTTAAGGACAGGGCCATAAGGGTGCTCCGTGAATCTGCAACCAGTGGCGCTATAAACCCCCGGCGCCCTGCTCTCACCAACCACCAGGAGGCGGCGCCCTCCTCTATGGATCCCGTGGGGGCTGATGCACAGGCCCTGAACCAAGCCCCGTCGAAAGACCTGCACCAAGTCCAGGAGCTGACCAGGAGCGTCGCGGCGTTGACCAGGACCGTCCAGGCGTTGCAAGTGGACCCGTCAAGACCCATCGAGCTGGCTTCAAGTCCGGAGGATGTCCCGTGGCGTCGACAGAGGAGGATCCCGTCATTCCGAGGGAGGCCCACAGACTGCTACGCAGAGGATGGACAGCCCATTTGCCGTCGATGCAATCAGCCCGGACACATTTCCAGGTACTGTAATTTAAACGGGTCCAACCTGGGGCAGAGGGCCAACCCCCAGGCATAAGATCACCAGGCCCTTACAATTGGCGTAATAAGTACGTTGGGGGGCGCCCGGTTTTACCCGTGGTGCTGGACGGTATCCCCATGAGCGCCTTGCTGGATACTGGGTCACAAGTAACCACTATCCCTTATGTACTTTTTAAGCAGTATTGGACTGATGCTGATATCACACGGTATCCAGACAGTAACTTGAGCATCATCGCCAGTAATGGCTTACCCGTGCCGCAGATGGGGTTCAAGGAGATGACCATTAAAATTGGTAAAGTTGAACTACCGGCACAGGGAGTGATTATTGTGGACATTGACCGTCGTGAAAGTCACCCTAAAATAACTGTGGGTACTAGCGTAATTGAAAATTGTCTTTCAGAGGTAATTGTGATCTTACAACAGGTGGCGGTGAATGCTAGTTCCAGCCAACAGAGAGTCCTCAACAAGGAAATAAAAGCCCTGATGAGACGGCAGCAGGTAGAACTGTCTGGTGGTGAGATCGGTAGCGTAAGAATGAGTGACCCATTCCCCATTTCCATGCCTCCCAAAAGTGAAATGATGATCTGGTGTCGGACTGCAATTGGGTTGAGAGGTAGAGACTACCAAGCCATGGTAGAACCCGTGTACTCAGACAGCAGGCCCACCATTTTGACAGCCCGGGGGGTGGTTGATGTCCGTCATGGGAGGGTGCCCGTCCGCATCCTCAACATTGGGGAGAGGGAAGTACACTTACCCAGGTACGCTACAATCGCCAAACTGTTTGTCGTCGAACACAAAGCTATCAGGGCCGTGGAACCCTTGCCTCCATCTCCACAGGCGGAGGGTAATGGTTCCCAGAAACAAAAGGAGGACTGGTGCCAGAAACTCCATGTGGGTGCTGACTCCACTCCCCTGCACCAAAAACAAGGAGTCTACCGGGTGGTACAGGAGTACGAGAGAGTCTTTAGTAAGCACCCGCTGGACTTCGGCAGAGTAAAGGGGATAGAACACCACATCCCCACGGGGAGCCACCCACCAATAAAAGAGAGACACAGGCCTGTACCCCCTGCAAACTACCAGAACGCAAAGGGCATGCTAAGAGAGATGAAAGAAGCTGGGGTCATTAGAGACAGCTGTAGCCCCTGGGCAGCCCCCTTGGTTCTGGTCAAAAAGAAAGACGGCACCATGAGAATGTGCGTCGACTATAGACAAATCAACCGTATCACCCACAAAGACGCATATCCGATGCCTACAATAGAGGAGTCTTTAGCCACACTAAAATCAGCTAACTTCTTTTCTACTTTGGACCTTACTAGCGGGTACTGGCAGGTTCCTGTGGCAGAGGCTGACAAGGAGAAGACCGCCTTCACCACCCCGATGGGACTGAGTGAGTTCAACTGTATGCCTTTCGGGCTCTGCAACGCACCAGGGACCTTCCAGCGGCTGATGGAATGCTGTCTAGGGCACCGAAACTTCGAGACGGTCCTCCTTTACCTGGACGACTTGAGCGTCTATTCGAAAACCTACGAGGACCATCTAAAGCACCTGGCCGAGGTGTTCGAAGCCCTGGCAGGCTACGGCCTGAAGGTGAAACCATCGAAGTGTCACCTGCTGAAACCAAAGGTCCAGTACCTAGGGCACGTGGTAAGTGCGGAAGGAGTAGCCCCCGACCCTGACAAGGTCACGGCAATCAAGAGCTGGCCAAGCCCCTCGAACATCAAGGAGGTGAGACAGTTTCTCGGGTTGGTAGGCTACTACCGAATGTTCATCCCCGGGTCCACTAAGATGGCAGCTCCTATGCAGGACCTCCTAATCGGACAGTCTAATCCAGAAGTCAAAAGCCACCCTTCAAGTGGGATAAACCGGAAGAGGAGTCCTTCCGCCAGTTGAAGATGGCCCTCACGGGGGATGAGATCCTGGCCTACCCTGATTATGGCCAGCCTTTTATTCTCCACATGGACGCCAGTAATGTGGGACTGGGAGCTGTACTGTCCCAAAACCAACAGGGCAGAGAACGGGTGATCGCATACGCCAGCCGGAAGCTGAGGCCCACCGAGAGGAACCCAGAGAATTACAGCTCCTTCAAGCTAGAATTCTTGGCGGTAGTGTGGGCCGTGACGGAACGCTTCAAGCATTACCTGGCCTCCGCAAAGTTCACCGTGTACACGGACAACAACCCGTTGACACACCTGGACAATGCAAGACTGGGTGCCCTAGAACAGCGGTGGATGGCCCGTCTCTCCAACTATGACTTCGTGATCAAGTACCGGGCCGGCAAAACCAATGCCAATGCTGACGCCCTATCGAGGATGCCTCACTTACCTGAAGGTGACGAAGACCCAGAAGAGCTGGAGGAGGTAGAACTCCCCGCGTTTCACCGGTATGGAGCCGCTCAATACTCCCACCGTGTGAAGGAGGAGGCTCTGACAACCGTGATGATAAATCCCCTACCTCACCACAGCTGGGCCGAGACCCAAGATAGTGACCCTGCCATCCGCCTGGTGAAAGATCTGCTGACCCAGGAAGACGCCCGCATGGATCCGGATGCTCCAGAGGAAGCCAAGCAGCTGTGGAAGGAGAAGAGCAAGCTATTCCTCTACGAAGGCAAGTTGTGCAGAAGGATTGTCAACCACCGGACGCACGAGCTGACCTGGCAAGTCGTGGTCCCAAGGCGAGATGCAGCTATGGTCCTGGGGGCTTACCATGACAGAGCGGGGCACTTCGGTTGGAAGAAACTGGAGTTCCTGCTAAGAGGAAGGTTCTTTTGGGTCGGCATGAGAGGAGCTGTAGAAAAGTGGTGCAGAGACTGTGGCCCTTGTCACCTGAGGAGGAAGGACCGCACCAGCCAGAAGACACCCTTGAGGCCCATCGTCACCACGCAGCCTCTTGAGCTGGTAGCTCTGGACCACGTCAAATTGGCTCCAAGCCGGTCTGGATACATCTATGCCCTGACAATCGTGGACCACTATTCCCGTTTTCTAGTGGTGGTCCCGGTAAAGGACTTGACAGCCCAAACAGCGGCCAGAGCCTTCCAGCAATATTTCTGCCGTCCACACGGGTATCCGGAACAGGTCCTGACAGACCAGGGTCCAGCGTTCGAGGCTGAAATCTTCCAGGAGTTCTGCAACCTCTATGGCTGTAAGAAGATTCGTACAATGCCTTACCACCCCCAAACTAACGGGATGTGTGAGAAGATGAACAATATAGTCATTGATCTCCTGAAGACGTTGCCCCTGGAGGAACGCAGCCTGTGGCCAGAAAAACTGCCAGACCTGATAGACTTATACAATGACATCCCGGTGAATGCTACCAACTGCACCCCGGCTTACCCGATGCGAGCTAGACCAGGTAAGCTGCCCGTAGACCTGGAGATGGGAGTCCTAATACCTGAGGACACCTCCCCGGATGCGGACTGGGATACGGAAAGGCAACTGCAGTACAAGAAGGTACAGGAGAGTGTGGAGAAGAGCCTGGCCCAGGTGAGAGAAAGGCAAGAAAAACTCTTCAACCAACACGCCCCTGCTGGTCCCCTAGAACCTGGTGAGCAAGTCCTGAAGCGGAAGAGAAGGCTACATAAGTTGGACGACCAGTGGGAAAGGAAACCCTACACCGTACTGCAGTCTGACCACGACAACCCAAAGGTGTGCGTAATCACCAAGGACGGAGGAGAAACCACTAGTGTCGTCTCCAGAGACCACCTCAAAAGATGCCCCGAGCAACTCCGTAGTGCAGAAGAGGATCAGAGTGACCTTGAACCCGCAGAGGACAAGGAAGAAATGATCAGCACCGTTCTCGGAGAGTTCCCTCAGTCCTGGACTCGCATAAATGATGCCATAGTGGTACCCGTCCTGCATTTCCTGCAACCGGCCCAGCAACAGCCAACACCAGAGCCGGAAGGTGAAGAGGAGCAAGCGGTTCCAGAGGCAGAAGAGCCTGTACCAGCAGCCCAGGAGAGTCAACCCTCTGCTGACAGTGAGCCTGCCATGCCTGCGGTAAGCCAAAGGACCCGCAGACAGCTGCCTGCCCTACCTGTACACCCAGCTGGTAGCTGTACCCCTAACGCTAGTGGGGAAAGCCAGGTTGGTCCACCACCAGACAGTGGGTTAAGGA
This sequence comes from Phyllobates terribilis, assembly GCF_046119375.1. Lineage (NCBI taxonomy): Eukaryota > Metazoa > Chordata > Amphibia > Anura > Dendrobatidae > Phyllobates > Phyllobates terribilis. The sequence continues at coordinate 650,413 of NW_027363429.1, forward strand.
GATCAACCAGGAGCACAAAGGGGCTGATACCCGCTCGCTGGAGAATATAGAGTGTACTAAAATTGTAAATAACCTTGTTGCCAAATGTTGAAATGTTTGCCAAAGTTACCTGCATGTTTATTAATAGTGTGTTTCAGTTTCTTGCAGCTACCGTAAGGACTCAAAGGTTATGGACTTTTTATAACCGGGACCTTGTATGGACTGCATTCGGAGCCTAACCCAGGAATGAACTAAGACTGTAAAGGACTTGGGGTAGGACAGACCCCCACCTGGTTAAGGCTCCCCGTTGTATTGGTGATATGGACACCCGGTCACAGGCCACACTGTGACCTTAAGAACTCAATTTGTGCGTCGTCTGTCTATTAATGTTTTATGGTTATGCATATTGTCTTTGTTTATTGTTTAGTCCCGGAGTACTAAATTTCACTAGGGGGGAATGTGTCACCCTGGCCTGGATGCCACAAAATGTAATAAAGCTGTGTCTGAGAGCAAGGGGGAGGTTCTCTAGTCAGGGGAACATTAGCATGCAGTACCTCCTGTCTCAGGCCAGTAGGGGGAGCAGGCTGCCCCTATAAAAGCTGGTGCTGGGGGCAGGGTTAGAAAGAACTGGATGGCCTGTCTCAGCACTGAGACGTGTCCCAGAGTGGAGCAGGGACAGAAAGTTGATTGCACCTAAGAGGAAGTGTGGCAGTAGGAGAGCCACCAGCCAGAGACGAGAGGCGAAGAGAGCCTGTCTTGGCAAATCAGAGACTGACCTTACCAGACTTTGGTGTCTGAGGCTGGAAGGATTCCACATCCCCCAGCAGAGAACCAGTCCGCAAGGGACTGTATATTCCTTGGCCTAAGAAGCCTGGAGGCCCTGCCACAACCGAAGGGACCAGTAAAGCCGTACAAGGCTGGGAGCAGAAAGGAACCCACGTCGCAGGCCATACAGGCGAGAATACACGGAAAGCTCGGAAACGTGGGCTGTTACCCTATCAGGAGGAGATATCCAGAAGGAGCGCAGAAAGCACGGTAGGCCTACACCCTCACCCTGACCAGGGCCAATTTCCCCGTTGCTCTCAGACATCCAGGTCCCCCTCCTAGCCGGGACTGTTTATGGGTCAATTTACCTGTTCTAGTAAAGACCCTGGACTGCAACCTGTTGTCTGTGTGCTCCTTGCTTCTCCAGCACTATCAGCACTGGGACCCTCACTACCATCACTCCCACCATCCACTATACTGCCCTGGGGCCGCACTCTGCCCGTGGGGAGTCACACTACCCTAGCTGCACACCTCATCAGCCCCAGCGGTCTGCATGCAGCGGCGGTTCCTAATAACCGCAAATCCACGGGTGGCGTAGTCGGACATAAACATCAGCACATAACGGACTACCACTGGCCTGACCACCCTGAGCCACGGAACCGGGTTGCCACTACTACTCCCATCGTTCCCCTACTGCCCGGATCCGAGTGCCCCACGGCCCAGGGGACGAGTCACTGACATCACAGCTACATCTGAGAGAGACAGGGAGAGACAAAGGACAAACTTATAAGAAAGGAAAACCTAACTGCATAGCAACAAAACAGCAACTTAATGATAGTGCAATATGGTCTGTAAGATTCCCAAATCATGGGACATGGCGCACACTATCAGGAAATGCCCCTCTTTTTATTAACACTAGTGCCCATCCACTGCACTAGTTCTATCAATAACTATTTCCTATCTCATATACTAAACCTATTATCCTCATCCTATGTGTTATGCAATTCAAAAATTCTATAAACAAATTAGGAAATCCCAGAATTATAATAGAAACCCTAAAATACAAATGTTATTAAATCTCATTAAAAGCGGGACATATATCACCTTAAGTGAAAACAAATTAGTCACACCCCTAACGATAGACCCTTATTCAGACTGCCGGAAGAGGCACTTCTCAATCAGAGGCAGGCCACACCCATTGAGTACTATATACAGTGGGTACGGAAAGCATTCAGACCCCTTTACATTTTTCACTATTTGTTTCATTGCAGCCATTTGGTAAATTCTAAAAAGTTCATTTTTTTCTCATTAAAGTACACTGTGCACCCCATCTTGACTGAAAAAAACAGAAATGTAGAAATTTTTGCAAATTTATTAAAAAAGGAAAACTGAAATATAACATGGTCATAAGTATTCAGACCCTTTGCTCATATTTAAGTCACATAGTTACATAGTTACATAGTTTATAAGGGCAAAAAAAACAAGCGTCCATCCAGTTCAGCCTATTTCTTGTGCACTGCAGCTATTCCGCAGCCTTGATCCAGGGGAAGGCAAAAAAAACCATGCGGTATAGGCCAATTTACATCATTGAGGAAAAATTCACTTCCCGACTCCAATCTGGCAGTCAGATTAAATCCCTGGATTAATTAACTATCACTAAGCATAAGATGTAATTTTATTGTTCTCAAGAAAGGCGTCCAGTCCTCTCTTGAACTCATTAAGTGAGTTGGACATCACCACTTCCTCTCCCAGAGAGTTCCAGAGTCTCACGGCTCTGACCGTAAAGAATCCCCTTCTATGCTGGTGCAGGAACCTCCTTTCCTCCAGACGCATAGTGTGCCCCCTCGTCTTTGTCACCATCCTTGGTATAAACAGGTCATGGGAGAGATCTCTGTACATCCCCCTGATGTATTTATACATGTTTATGAGGTCTCCCCTAAGCCTTCTCTTTTCCAACGTAAATAGGCCTAATTTGGACAACCTCTCTGGGTATTCTAGTCCCTCCATTCCCTTTATTACCTTAGTCGCCCTCCTTTGTACCCTCTCTAGCTCCAATATGTCTTTCCTGAGCACCGGAGCCCAGAACTGTGCACAATATTCTAAGTGCGGCCTTACCAGCGCTTTATACAGAGGAAGAACAATGTTCTCATCATATGCCCCTATTCCTCTTCTGATGCATGCCATGACTCTATTTGCCTTCGCAGCTGCTGCCTGACACTGGGCACTCCAATTTAATTTGCTGTTAACCAAGACGCCCAGGTCCTTCTCCATGTCAGATTTCCCCAACGGTTTCCCATTTAATATGTATGGGTGACTGCTGTTTTTCTTTCCCATGTGCATGACCTTACATTTATCGGCATTGAACCCCATTTGCCATTTTTTGGCCCAACTCCCCAATTTATCTAAATCCTCCTGTAGCTGTGCCCTATCCTCATCTGTATTAACTACGTTACAAAGTTTAGTATCATCTGCAAATATTGCTATTTTACTATGCAACCCTTCCACTAGATCATTCATAAATATATTAAATAATATAGGGCCCAAGACAGACCCTTGAGGCACCCCGCTAGTCGAGACGCAGTTATAAAAGGAATCCAATTTGTCCGCATTAATCAACTGCAGGGCATCTTGATTGGCAAATAGATTGATCACTTTGGGGTACCAAGTGTTCAGCAACTTTTCTTCTGTCTTGGCACAAGCCAAGGATCCGCTGTTCCTCAGGGATTCACATTCTACAGGACCCCTGGACCCGACAAAGAATAAAGCACTTTATCATATTAAACCTGACAGGGCACACCTGTGAGGTGAAGACCATTTCCGGTGACTACCTCTAGAAGCTCATCAAGAGAATGCCAAGAGTGTGCAAAGCAGTCATCAAAGCAAAAGGTGGCTACTTTGAAGAACCTAGAATATAAGACATATTTTCAGTTGTTTCACACTTTTTTGTTAAGTATATAATTCCACGTGTGTTAATTCATAGTTTTGATGCCTTCAGTGTGAATGTACAATTTTCATAATCATGAAAATACAGAAAAATCTTTAAATGAGAAGGTGTGTCCAAACTTTTGGTCTGTACTGTATATATCCACCCATATACAGTATACATATATATACACACATATACAGTATACATATATACACACCCATATACAGTATACATATACACACCCATATACAGTATACATATATACACACATATACAGTATACATATATACACACCCATATACAGTATACATATACACACCCATATACAGTATACATATATACACACATATACAGTATACATATATATACACACATATACAGTATACATATATACACACCCATATACAGTATACATAAACACACCCATATACAGTATACATATATACACACATATACAGTATACATATATACACACATATACCAGTATACATATATATACACCCATATACAGTATATATATACACATATACAGTATACATATATATACACACACATACAGCATACATATATATACACACTTATACAGTATACATATATACACACATATACAGTATACATATATATACACACACATACAGCATACATATATATACACACATATACAGTATACATATATATACACACACATATACAGTATACATATATATATACACACTTATACAGTATACATATATACACACATATACAGTATACATATATACACATATACAGTATACATATATACACACATATACAGTATACATATATACACCCATATACAGTATACATATATATACACACATACAGTATACATATATACACACATATACAGTATACATATATACAGCCATATACAGTATACATGTACACACACATATACAGTATACATATATATATATATATATATATGCATACATATAGAGTATCTATAATATAACGCTACAAGCGTCCCTCTGTCTGAAGCCTTTATAGTCTGCGCTAGTGCGACACGCCTGCACAGTCTGGCTCCAGACTGAAGAACGCATGGAGCCGTTACAGGTAAGAGGAGTGTATGGTGCTGGAGATCACGGTATGCGTATACACTGAACACATACCGCGATCTCTGGCGCCATACTTACATACTTACCTGACCGGGATGAGCGCTACCGCAGCGCCTCTGTTCGGTCCAGAGTCCGGGGGAAGAGGGAAGCGTTGAAATTGGCGCATGCGCATAGCGCTATCTGGTGCCATTTTACTGAAGATACATTTGCAATGTGTCTTCAGCAAAATGGAGCCGGACAGCGTGGTATGAGCACACGCGTACTTCGGCGCCGCACTCCTCCCCCGGCCTCCAGCAGAACGGGAAACAGCGCTGGAGCACAGGGAAGAAAGGTGAGTATAAATGTTTCTTTTCTTGTATGTGTGTGCAGCATGATAGGGATGAGGGGTGCCATACATACCAGGATTGGGGGGTGAGGGGTGCCATACATACCAGGATTGGGGGGTGAGAGGACCATACATAACAGGATTGGCGGGTGAGGGGACTATCCATACCAGGATTGGGGGGTGAGGGGTGCCATGCATACCAGAATTGGGGGTGAGGGGACCATGCATAACAGGATTGGGGATGAGTGGTGCCATGCATACCGGGATTGATGGTGAGGGGTGCCATGCATATCAGGATAGGGATGAGGGGTGCCATGCATACCAGGAATGGGGATGAGGGGTACCATGCATACCAGGATTGGGGATGTGAGGGGGTACCATAGATACCAGGATAGGGATGAGGGGGTACCATGCATAAAAGGATTGGGGATGAGGGGTGCCATGCATACCAGGATTGGGGGTGAGGGGTACCATGTATACCAGAATTGGGGGGTGAGGGGACCATGCATACCAGGATTGGGGGTGAGGGGTGCCATGTATACCAGAATTGGGGGAGGGGAACATGCATACCAGGATTGGGGATGAGTGGTGCCATGCATACCAGGATTGGGGGATGAGGGGACCATGCATTCCAGGATTGGGGGTGAGGGGTGCCATGCATACCAGGATTGGGAAATGAGGGGTGCCAAGTATACCAGAATTGGGGGTGAGGGGTGCCATGCATACAAGAATTGGGGGGTGAGGGGTGCCATGTATACCAGGATTGGGAGGTGAGGTGACCATGCATACCAGGATTAGGGAATGAGGTGTGCCATGTATACCAGGATTGGGGAATGAGGGGTGCCATGCATACCAGGATTCGGGGGTGAGGGGACCATGCATACCAGGATTGGGGGTGAGGGGTGCCATGCATACCAGGATTGGGGGGTGAGGGGACCATACATACCATGATTGGGGGGTGAGGGGAGCCATGCATACCAGGATTGGGGAATGATGGATGCCATGTATACCTGGATTGGGGGGTGAGGTGACCATGCATACCAGGATTGGGGAATGAGGTGTGCCATGTATACCAGGATTGGGGAATGAGGGGTGCCATGCATACCAGGATTCGGGGGTGAGGGGACCATGCATACCAGGATTAGGGGGTAAGGGGACCATGCATACCAGGATTAGGGGGTGAGGGGTGCCATGCATACCAGGATTAGGGGGTGAGGGGTGCCATGTATACCACAATAGGATGGGGGCAGCACAAATACCAGGATGGGAGACCATATACCAATAAAAATGCTCGCCACCCGGGCGTAGAACAGGTTCAATAGCTAGTACATATATACACGCATATATACAGTAATACAGCATATACATACACATATATACTGTATATACACACACACACACACACATATATACAGTAATACAGCATATACATACACATATATACTGTATATACACACACACATATATATATCTGGCGACAGGGCCCCGCTGCGTCCTCTGTGTCTCTGTACAGATATAAATAACACGTCCTGGATCCAGCACAGGTGACAGTCTGCCATAGAGCTGACGTGCAGTACATACACTGTGTTATGGGGGCGCTCACCTGTGCGGACCCCGCGCTCCGGCCGCTACTTCTCTGCTCATATAAGGTCTCTCTTTCTGCCATTAAATAATTCGGTTGTCATGGCAGTGGAGGCGGGGCGTTGGTAGGGGGCGTGTCTGGTATAGGGCAGATTGGGGCGGGGCTGTCATGCAGTGCTTGTCTCATCGCTGTAATTTCCTGCTGTTGCCACCTGGTGGACAGCATTGGTCAGTACGCGCTGAGAATGCTCACATGGTGGGGGAGGGGCAGCTTATATATGTATATACACAGTCACAATGCAGTTAGGGTTATGTTCACACAGTGTTTTTTTAAACGTTTTTTTCCACATTATAAAACTCAGTGTTGTCAGGAAAAGCATTGCATGTATTTTTGATGTATGCCTCACACTAAATACATTTTTGAAGATTTTTTTTAATCTTCCATCCTATACTCGGGCACTGGCTGTATATTGTTGTGGCCCCGGGACTTGCTTAGATCCGCTGGGTGGCATTGCCAGCTGCATTGCAGTAAATGGGTGACCTGAAATCCCACATTTATCCTGTGACCAGTTAGGGACTGTTTTTTCTTAAAGAAGGGGCTCGTGTTATTAATCCCAGACAATCCATTAATGGAGTTTCCAGTAGTATAATAATGATGATTTATCCTGGGGATGGGTTATCAAGATCAGATCGGTGGACTCCGACACGTGGCACTGGCTCTACCCATCAGTTGTTTGCAACGCTCAGATGTAAATAGTTTGAAGATCTGAACATCACTGCTCCATTCACTGTACTGTGGGTCCTGCAAGTCAGCTAATATTCATGTAATAGGAGCTGATCTGCAGCACCAGGTAGCAGCCACTACACAGTGACCAGAGCTGTGATGTTCAGCTCCTCAACAATGTTTACATCTGACCTCTGCCGGAGTTTCAAACAACTGAGTAGTGGAGGTGCCACGTGCCGGACCCCCACAAATCTGATATTAACCCCTTCCTGATGTCAGGTGTAATAATATGTACCTGTGACCTGGGCCTATTGGACCAGGTGCGTATTATTATGCCTTGGCGATCGCACCCACACAGAGGCTGTGCTGGCGCGATCGCTGCTGGGTGTCAGCTGATTCTCACAGCCAACACCCGTTGCTTTGTGCCAGGAGTCGTGCCGCACCGCTCCCTCGAAATGTTGCGAACTAAGTCGATCGCAGCATTCTTGGAGCAGGGGGAGGTAAGCGCGACTCTCTTACCTTGAATCAAAAACCGCACTGTGAGCACGGGGTCCCGATCGTTGCTATGGTGACCCGATGTCGTCATGACAACATCCGGGTCACCAGAAAGTTACTTTGATCATGCGCAGTGCACAATCAAAATAACTTGTGCGTGTGCAGCGCTGACAGGCTGCATAGCATAGAGATGCTGCTGCTGCATCTCTATGCTGTACAAGCGATCGGCCTGCAAAAAATGAAAGTCCCATAGTGGGACAAAGTGTAAAAGTAAAAAAAAGTGTAAGAAAGTGAAAAAAAAAAAAAAAATAAATAAATATATATATATATATATATACACACATAATCAAAATATTTTTTTTAAATGAAAAAATAATCTACAAAAAATAAAACATATACTGTACCATAAATAAAATTTGGGTAAACGGATAAATCCAACGTCCAGACTTCCTTCTTAAAAACTTGTCTTTATTAAATGCGTTCCATAAAAAAATTCACATTCCAGTTAAAATGCCAGGCATATCTGTTTTGCAGTCCTGCAGCATATTAACCCTTTGTTTGTTCTCCACTATGTCATTAGCCCTGTTCAGCATCCACCTGGGATATTTCCTTTGCATTAGTCTCCCTGCAGCCTGCTCAGCATGATGTTCATAGCAGGAAGGGAGGGTCGAATTCCTCTTAAGGGTATGTGCACACTATCAGGATTTGAAGCAGAAATTTCCTGAGCATTTTTGCCTCTCCCTGGTAGAAAAAAGGAGATTTTTGTGTACTCACTGTAAAATCTCTTTCTCTTAGCCTCTAATTGGGGGACACAGGACCATGGGTGTTATGCTGCTGTCCACTAGGAGGCGACACTATGCATAATCTGAAAAAAATTAAGCGTGGCTCCTCCTCTGCAGTATACACCCCTGGACGGCATAAGCCTTCTCCAGTTTTGTGCAAAAGCATTAGGAGGAACGTAACATGGATAACATAACCATGCCTATAAGAAGGCAACTACAGTTATATGAAAAAGTTTGGGCACCCCTATTAATCTTAAGCTTAATGTTTTATAAAAATTGGTGTTTTTGCAACAGCTGTTTCAGTTTGATATATGTAATAACTGTTGGACACAGTAATGTTTCTGCCTTGAAATGAGGTTTATTGTACTAACAGAAAATGTGCAATCTGCATTCAAACAAAATTTGACAGGTGCATAAGTATGGGCACCCTTATTTTCTTGTTTTAAATACTCCTACCTACTTTTTACTGACTTACTAAAGCCCTTTTTTTGGTTTTGTAACCTCATTGAGCTTTGAACTTCATAGAGCAGGTGTATGCAATCATGAGAAAAGCTACTTAATCCCTTAAGCCCCGAGGGTGGTTTGCACGTTAATGACCAGGCCAATTTTTACAATTCTGACCACTGTCACTTTATGAGGTAATTACTCTGGAACGCTTCAACGGATCCCCCTGATTCTGAGATTGTTTTTTCGTGACATATTGTACTTCATGATTGTGGTGAAATTTCTTCGATATCACTTGCGTTTATTTGTGAAAAAAACGGAAATTTGGCGAAAATTTTGAAAATTTAGCAATTTTCAAAATTTGAATTTTTGAGCCCTGAAATCAGAGAGATATGTCACACAAAAGAGTTAATAAATAACATTTCCCACATGTCTACTTTACATCAGCACAATTTTGGAACCCAAATTTTTTTTTGTTAGGGAGCTATAAGGGTTAAAAGTTCACCAGCGATTTCTCATTTTTCCAACAAAATTTACAAAACCATTTTTTTAGGGACCACATCACATTTGAAGTCACTTTGAGAGGTCTTTATGACAGAAAATACCCAAGAGTGACACCATTCTAAAAACTGCACCCCTCAAGGTGCTCAAAACCACATTCAAGAACTTTATTAACCCTTCAGGTGCTTCACAGGAATTTTTTGAATGTGGAAGAAAAAAATGAACATTTAACTTTTTTCACAAAAATGTTACTTTAGACCCAATTTTTTTATTTTCACAGGGGTAACAAGAAGAAATGGACCCCAAAAATTGTTGTGCAATTTCCCCTGGGCACGCAGATACCCAATATTTGGGGAAAAAACACTGTTTGCGCGCACGGCAGGGCTCGGAAGGGAAGGAGCGCCATTTGACTTTTTGATTGTAAAATTTGCTTGAATAATTAGCGGACACCATGTTGCGTTTGGAGAGCCCCTGTGTCCCCAAACATTGGAGCTCCCCCACAAGTGACCCCATTTTGGAAACTAGACCCCCCAAGGCACCTATCTAGATGCATAGTGAGCACTTGGAACCCCCAGGTGCTTCACAAATTGATTCGTAACAATGAAAAAGTGAAAAAAAAAACACTTTTTCATTTTTATGAATCAATTTGCGAAGCACCTGAGGGTTCCAAGTGCTCACAATGCATCTAGATAGGTGCCTTGGAGGGTCTAGTTTCCAAAATGGGGTCACTTGTGGGGGAGCTCCAATGTTTGGGCACACAGCGGCTCTCCAAACGCAACATGGTGTCGCTAACAATTTGAGCCGATTTTCCGTTAAATTTGTTAGCGGACACCATGTTGCATTTGGAGAGTCCCTGTGTGCCCAAATATTGGAGCTCCCCCACAAGTGACCCCATTTTGGAAACTAGACCACCCAAGGCACCTATCTAGATGCATAGTGAGCACTTGGAACCCTCAGGTGCTTCACAAATTGATTCATAAAAATGAAAAAGTGTTTTTTTTTTCACTTTTTCATTGTTACGAATCAATTTGTGAAGCACCTGGGGGTTTCAAGTGCTCACTATGCATCTAGATAGGTGCCTTGGGGGGTCTAGTTTTCAAAATGGGGTCACTTGTGGGGGAGCTCCAATGTTTGGGCACACAGCGGCTCTCCAAACGCAACATGGTGTCGCTAACAATTTGAGCCGATTTTCCGTTAAATTTGTTAGCGGACACCATGTTGCATTTGGAGAGCCGCTGTGTGCCCAAATATTGGAGCTCCCCCACAAGTGACCCCATTTTGGAAATTAGGCCCCCCAAGGCACCTATTGAGATGCATAGTGAGCACTTGGAACCCCCAGGTGCTTCACAAATTGATCCATAAAAATAAAAAAGGGTTTTTTTTTCACTTATTCAATTTTATGAATCAATTTGTGAAGCACCTGGGGGTTCCAAGTGCTCATTATGCATCTAGATAGGTGCCATGGGGGGTCTAGTTTCCAAAATGGGGTCACTTGTGGGGGAGCTCCAATGTTTGGGCACACAGGGACTCTTCAAATGCCACATGGTATCCGCTAACAATTTGAGCCGACAATTTGTTAGCGGATACCATGTTGCATTTCAAGAGTCCCTGTGTGCCCAAACATTGGAGCTCCCCCACAAGTGACCCCATTTTGGAAACTAGACCCCCCAAGGCACCTATCTAGATGCATAATGAGCACTTGGAACCCCCAGGTGCTTCACAAATTGATTCGTAAAATTGAATAAGTGAAAAAAAAACACTTTTTCATTTTTATGGATCAATTTGTGAAGCACCTGGGGGTTCCAAGTGCTCACTATGCATCTAGATAGGTGCCTTGGGGGGTCTAGTTTCCAAAATGGGGTCACTTGTGGGGGAGCTCCAATGTTTAGACACACAGGATCTCTCCAAACGCGACATGGTTCCAATTTGTTAGCGGACACCATGTTGCGTTTCGAGAGCCCCTGTGTGTCTAAACATTGGAGCTCCCCCACAAGTGACCCCATTTTGGAAACTAGACCCCCCAGGGAACTTATATAGATGTGTGGTGAGCCCATTGAACCCCCAGGTGCCTCTCAGAAAATCATAATGTTGACTTGTGAAAATAAAAATAAAAACATTTTTTCCACAAAAATGCAAAAAAAAATATTTTCACAAGGGTACTAGGAGAAATTGCACCCCATAAGTTGTTGTGCAATTTCTCCTGAGTACTCATATACCCCATGTGTTGGAAAAAAACTACTGTTTGGGCGCATGTAAGGGCTCGGAAGGGAAGGAGTGACGCTTTTGAACGCAGACTTTGATGGAATGGTCTGCGGGCGTCATGTCATGTTCTCAGAGCCCTTGATGTGCCTAATCAGTGAAATGCCTAACAAGTGCCCCCTTTTTGGTAGTGTTAGTTGATTTTTGAATTTTGTAATGTAGTGTTATACATCAATTGTGTAGGACAATCTGACGAACACTACACAACTGATGTATGACAACCTGACGAACACTACGTCAGCTGTGCAGTGTTCGTCAGGTTGTCATACTTCAGAAATTAATTCAATAGTCCATCGAAGTATGGTACCTTTTGAAGCAGTCTTTCATACACAAGCCAGGTTTGTCAGGGCAGGTGTCACATTGATAAATGGTGTCCTTGCGTATTCCACTTTTATAACACACTCGGCACCTCTTTTGTGACTTTCCTTTTTTTCCGCTGTGAGGGATCTGCCCTGGGAAATGCTGGCCTGGTACAATTCTTGGTCCTTCAATTCCAGAAGTACTGGGGCCCTCTCTGTCACTGCTGCCAAATATCAGGGCCTTGTTAACTGTTTCCTGAAACTGAAGGTACGACGCAGAAGTCTGGCCTGCACATTGTGACAGAAGGAAAGCATTGTGCATTGCCATCTGTACAATGTGCACGGCCAGCTTCTTGTACCACACTCTGGACTTTCTCAAAGCACTGTATGGCTGGAGGACTTGATCAGAGAGATCAACTCCCCCCATGTACTTGTTGTACCCCACTACACAGTCTGGTTTGACGACCTGTGTAGTGGAACCTCGTACAGTGCTGAGTGTGCTGCCATCACCATGTATGGTGGTCAAGAAAAGGACATCCCTTTTGTCCTTGTACTTGACCATCAACAGGTGGTCGCTACATTGGGCTCTGCTCTCACCCCTTTTGAGCAGCTGCCCAATTAGCGTCTTTGGGAGGCCTTTCTGAATTTTGCGGACAGTACCGCAGGCTGCGGTACGTCGCGCAGAGAGGGACTGGAAGAGCGGGATAATTGTATAAAAGTTATCCACGTAGAAGTGATAACCTTTATCAAGCAGTGGGTGCACCAAGTCCCACACAATTTTCCCACTCACTCCCAGAACAGGGGGGCATTCAGGGGGTTCAATCCGGGAGTCCTTCCCTTCATAAACTCTAAACTTGTGAGTGTATCCTGAGGTACTCTCACAAAGTTTATACAGCTTGATCCCATACCTTGCCCTCTTACTGGGCAGGTACTGCCGGAATCCAAGCCGCCCCTTAAAAGAAATTAAGGACTCATCCACACAAATGTCCCTTTGGGGCACGTACACTTCACCAAACTTGTTGTTGAAGTGTTCGATGACCGGCCGAACTTTGAAAAGACGATCAAAGTTCGGGTCATCGCATGCAGGACACCTTGCATTATCTTGGTAATGCAAGAACTTGTAGATGGCCTGAAAACGTGTCCGGGGCATGACCATTCGGAACACTGGAGTGTTATACAAAACGTCAACACTCCAGTATTGCCGAAGCTCGGGCTTCTTCAAGTTCCCCATAAGAAGGACCAGGCCCCAAAACTTCATCATTTCTACTGCGTCTACAGGAGACCAGTTAGAAAATGATGAAGAGGGGTTTTGTTCTAAAAATTGATGAGCGTATAAATTAGTTTGGCCCACCATGAGGTTTATAAAATCCTCAGAGAAAAAGACTTTGAAAAAGTCTATTTCTGTGAGGCCGGTGGTGTCAAACTTGATTCCTGATTCCGCTACGAAATCAGGAATCAGCGGCTCATAATTTTCGGGGGGCGAAGTCCATATAGGCTCAGGAGTGGGGGGCGCTGGAACATCTCTCCTGCGACGACGGCGGGGTGGGCCAGCAGAACCTGAGGGAGAGGAGGAAGAAGAGAAGGAGGAAGACGACGAGGAGTCGGAAAAAGAAAGAAATGTGGGATCCTCACCCTCACTGTCAGTGTCGGAGGCAAGAATAGCGTAAGCCTCCTCCGCTGAATAATGAGTTTGGGATGAGCAGGACATTGTTTGTTATGTATGTGGTGCGTGTGTGTCAATTCTTTGAGAGTGTGTGTGTCAGTACTTTATTTAGAGTGTGTGGAAAAAGGAAATACTGTATGTGGTGCAAACAGCGAGCACGAGTGTGGATTGGTGAACTATGCCACCGATCAATACTCGGCGGCTGCTGGATGTGCGCACAAATGTGTGGGGAGTGGGAAGAGGGGAATTGGGTTGGATGAGGGGAGATCAGATTACTTACCAAAGTCCTCTCTGTTCTTTCAGGACCGGGAGCCCGTAGCAGGAGCCCGGCGCTGGTGACCGGGAGCCCGGAGCAGGAGACCGGGAGCCCGGAGCAGGAGACCGGGGGCCCGGAGCAGGAGACCGGGAGCCCGGAGCAGGAAGACGGGAGCCCGGAGCAGTTAGACGGGAGCCCGGAGCAGGAGACCGGGAGCAGGAGACCGGGGGCCCGGAGCAGGAGACCGGGGGCCCGGAGCAGGAGACCGGGGGCCCGGAGCAGGAGACCGGGAGCCCGGAGCAGGAAGACGGGAGCCCGGAGCAGGAGACCGGGAGCCCGGAGCAGGAGACCGGGAGCCCAGAGCAGGAAGACGGGAGCCCGGAGCAGGAGACCGGGAGCCCGGAGCAGGAAGACGGGAGCCCGGAGCAGGAGACCAGGAGCACGGAGCAGGAGACTGGTACTGGAGCTGGAGATCAGAAGCAAAAGAATTAAAGAATTAACAGGGACACTGGGGTGAGGCGGATTGGGATGGGAAGGGGGGTAAAAAGACAGGGGAGTGGGAAGAGGGGTAAAAAGACAGGAGAGTGGGAAGAGGGGGATTGGGGTTGATGAGGGGAGATCAGAGATGGACTTACCAAAGGGTCAGCAGGACTGGAACAGAAGACCCAGAGCAGGAGCCCGGGAGCCCGGAGCAGGAGACCAGGAACCCGGAGCAGGAGACCAGGAGCCCGATGCAGGAGACCAGGAGCCCGGTGCAGGAGACCAGGAGCCCGGCGCTGTTGACCGGGAGCCCGAAGCTGGTGACCGGGAGCCCGGCGCAGGAGCCCGGGAGCAGTAGACCAGGAGCCCGGAGCAGGAGACCAGGAGCCCGGAGCAGGAGACCAGTACTGGAGCTGGAGATCAGAAGCAAAAGAATTAACAGGGACACTGGGGTGAGGCGGATTGGGGTGGGAAGGGGGGTAAAAAGACAGGGGAGTGGGAAGAGGGGTAAGAAAACAGGGGAGTGGGAAGAGGGGGATTGGGGTGGATGAGGGGAGATCAGAGATGGACTTACCAAAGGGTCAGCAGGACTGGAACAGAAGACCCAGAGCAGGAGACCAGGAGCCCAGTGCAGGAGACCAGGAGCCCGGTGCAGGAGACCAGGAGCCCGGTGCAGGAGACCGGTACTGGAGCTGGAGATCAGAAGCAAAAGAATTAACAGGGACACTGGGGTGAGGCGGATTGGGATGGGAAGGGGGGTAAAAAGACAGGGGAGTGGGAAGAGGGGTAAAATGACAGGAGAGTGGGAAGAGGGGGATTGGGGTGGATGAGGGGAGATCAGAGATGGACTTACCAAAGGGTCAGCAGGACTGGAACAGAAGACCCAGAGCAGGAGACCAGGAGCCCGGTGCAGGAGACCAGGAGCCCGGTGCAGGAGACCGGTACTGGAGCTGGAGATCAGAAGCAAAAGAATTAACAGGGACACTGGGGTGGGAAGGGGGGTTAAAAGACAGGGGAGTGGGAAGAGGGGTAAAAAGACAGGGGAGTGGGAAGAGGGGGAAGAGGGGGATTGGGGTGGATGAGGGGAGATCAGAGATGGACTTACCAAAGGGTCAGCAGGACTGGAACAGAAGACCCAGAGCAGGAGACCGGGAGCCCGGCGCTGGTGACCAGGAGCCCGGCGCTGGTGACCAGGAGCCCGGCGCTGATGACCGGGAGTGGAGCTGGAGACTCGGACCAGAGCTGGAGACCGCTGCAGGACGCAGCAAAAAAAGGTAAGGGGGGGTAAAAAGAGGGGGGAGGGGGGATTGGGGTGGATGAGGGGAGAACAGACTTACCAAAGTCTTCTCTGCAGGATCAGCAGCAGGCTCTGGAGCAGGAACCACAGCAGGTCAGGAGCAGAAGATCCAGGAGCTGGAGCAGAAGATCCAGGACGCTGGAACAGAAGATCCAGGAGCAGCGGCAGCAGCAGCGACTGGAACAGTGAGAAGATGGTCTTGTGGTGTCACAGAATATTCTGTGGCACTACAAGGCCCAGCACAGACACATCAGATGTGATCGCTCTGTAGAAATCCTCACCAAATGTGAGGGTCTGCAGGGCGGTCACAGGGTGATGATGGGGTGGTGACAGGTGGAGGTAATCTGATTGGAGCAATCATTGATGACATTGATCGCTCCAATCAGAGTACCTGAATACAGGTGACCAGGCGGTCACAGGGAGGTGTCACCCCTCTGTGACCCCCTGTGGTGCATGTTGTGCCCCAGCCATTTGATTGGTGACACTGATTGCACCAATCAGACATGGCTGGAGCAGAGCACGCACCACAGGGGGTCACAGAGGGGTGACACCTCCCTGTGACCGCCTGGTCACCTGTATTCAGGTACTCTGATTGGAGCGATCGATGTCATCATCGATCGCTCCAATCACAGCAGTCTGGGGGATTGAATCACATTACAGGGGGTCATGGGGCGGTGACAGGCAGGTCACAAGCCGGTCACCGCCCCATGACCGCCCTGTCACCGCGCGGTCGCGCTACGATCGGTGCGATCGATGTGATCGGCGATCGCACCGATCATAGCAGTCCGGGGCCAGGGCTGGGGTGTCCTAGCAACAGTCTAGGATCGGTGCTCATAGGAGCACCGATCCTAGGCTGCAGATCACTGTTTCCGGCAATCACATTGCCGGAAACAGTGAGAAATGCTGTGATTGGCTGTTCAGATTTGAACAGCCAATCACAGCGATTGCTGGTGCGGGGGGGCGGCGACAGCCCCCGGGATGATGACGCCATCTACCAGGAGGTAAGATGGCACCGTAACTTTAATGCTGTCACCGCGACTTAAGTCGCGGTGCCGCATTAAAGATATGACGTACTAATACGGGTCTGGCTCTTAAGTCCCAGGGCACAGACGCGTATTAGTACGTCAGATGTTATTAAGGGGTTAAAGTGGCCACTTGCAAGTTGTTCTCCTGTTTGAATCTCCTCTGAAGAGTGGCATAATGGGCTCCTCAAAACAACTGTCAAATGATCTGAAAACAAAGATTATTCAACATAGTTGTTCAGGGTAAGGATACAAAAAGCTGTCTCAGAGATTTAACCTGTCAGTTTCCACTGTGAGGAACATAGGAAGGAAATGGAAGAACACAGGGACAGTTCTTGTTAAGGCCAGAAGTGGCAGGCCAAGAAAAACATCAGAAAGGCAGAGAAGAAGAATGGTGAGATCAGTCAAGGACAATTCTCAGACCACCTCCAGAGAGCTGCAGCATCAACTTGCTGGAGAGGGTGTCACTGTGCATCGGTCAACTATACAACACACTTTGCACAAGGAGAAGCTGTATGGGAGAGTGATGCAAAAGAAGCCGTTTCTGCAAGCACGCCACAAACAGAGTCGGCTGAGGTATGCAAAAGCACATTTGGAGAAGCCAATTTCTTTTTGGAAGAAGGTCCTGTGGACTGATGAACCCAAGATTGAGTTGTTTGGTCATACAAAAAGGCGTTATGCATGGCGGCAAAAAACACAGCATTCCAAGAAAAACACTTGCTACCCACATTAAAGTTTGGTGGAGGCTCCATCATGCTTTGGGGCTGAGTGGCCAATGCCGGCACCGGGAATCTTGTTAAAGTTGAGGGACGCATGGATTCCACTCAGTATCAGCAGATTCTTGACAATAATGTTCAAGAATCAGTGATAAAGTTGAAGTTACGCAGGGGATGGATCTTTCAGCAAGACAATGATCCAAAACACCGCTTCAAATCTACTCAGGCATTCATGCAGAGGAACAATTACAATGTTCGGGAATGGCCATCCCAGTCCCCAGACCTGAATATCATTGAACATCTGTGGGATCATTTGAAGAGGGCTGTCCATGCTCGGCGACCATCAAACTTAACTGAACTGGAATTGTTTTGTAAAGAGGAATGGTCAAAAATACCTTCATCCAGGATCCAGGAACTCATTAAAAGCTACAGGAAGCGACTAGAGGCTGTTATTTTTGCAAAAGGAGGATCTACTAAATATTAATATCACTTTTCTGGTGAGGTGCCCATGCTTATGCACCTGTCAAATTTTGTTTGAATGCAGATTGCACATTTTCTGTTAGTACAATAAACCTCATTTCAAGGCAGAAACATTACTGTATCCAACAGTTATAACATATATCAAACTGAAATAGCTGTTGCAAAAACACCAATTTTTCGAAAACATTAAGCTTAAGATTAATAGGGGTGCCCAAACTTTTTCATATAACTATGTATGAGCTCAAAAAAAAAAACAATATGAGAACTCAACATAACAACGGCCCGAAACGGGCAACAGGGTGGGAGCTGTGTCCCCCAATTAGAGGCTAAGAGAAAGAGATTTTAGGGTGAGCACACAAAAATCTCCTTTACTCTGTCGCCTCATTGGGGGACACAGGACCATGGGACGTCCCAAAGCATTCCCTGGGTGGAAAGCAATGGACAAATATTGTGTAGACAGGCCCCTATAATTGGGGCACCGCCGCCTGCAGGATACACCTACCCAGGCTCGCATCTGCCGAGGATTGGGTATGAACCCTGTAGTGTTTGGTAAACGTGTGTAGGCTAGTCCAGGTGGCTGCCTTACACAATTGTTGTGCCGAAGCCTGGTGCCGAATGGCCCAGGAGGTCCAATCGCACGTGTAGAGTGTGCCGTAATACCTGCTGGAAGAGGAGAATTTGAGGCGGAAGGCCTCTTGTATGGTGGATTTGATCCACCTGGCAAGGGTAGCGTTGGAAGCTGGCAGACCCTTGCGACCGTATTCCAGAAGAAGGAAAAAAGAATAAGATTTCAGTAAGGGCGCAGTCCTAAACACATAGATACGCAATGCCCTGACAAGGTCAAGCGTATGCAGAGCATTCTCCACTCTATCAACCGGGACCGGACAGTGGGATGGCAGTGAAATTTCCTCATTGAGGTGGAGGTTGGACACAACCTTCGGAAGGAAGGATGGGACCGTATGGAGAACTACCTTGTCCTGGTAAAAAGCCAGGAAGGGCCATCTGCAGGTGAGTGCTGTTAGTTCAGACACCCTGCGTAGCGAGGTGATTGCCACCAGGAAAACCACTTTCTGGGATAGAAGCAGTGTGGGACTTCCCTAAGGGGTTCAAAGGGTTTTTCATGCAATGCTGTCAGCACCAGGTTGAGGTCCCACGCTTCTAGTGGTCGTCTGTAGGGGGGAACCAATCGTGAAACCCCCTGAAGAAATGTCCTTACTTGTGGCTTGTTAGCAATGCACCTTTGAAAAAGCACTGAGAGAGCTGATACCTGGCTCTTAAGGGAGGCCAGGGACAGTCTGGCCTCCAGACCCGATTGTAGAAACCCAAGTACCCTGGGGAGGGAATAAGGGAATGGGGTCTGGCCACGAGATTCACACCAGGTAAAGAAGGCTTTTCAGGTACGGTAATAAATCTTAGCAGAGGTTGGCTTCCGTGCCCTGATCATGGTTCCAATGACGTCCGGCGAGAACCCTGACTGGGTTAGAACCCAGGTCTCAATGGCCACGCCGTCAATTTGAGGGCCCCTAAGTTCTGGTGGTAGAACGGGCCTTATGACAGAAGATCCGGGCGGTCGGGGAGATGCCAGGGGACGTCTGCTGTGAGCTGTACGATGTTGGCATACCATGTACGTCTGGGCCAGTCCGGTGCGATTAGGATGGTTGGAACTCCCTCTTGCTTGATCTTCCTCACGACTCTGGATATCAGGGGGAGAGGTGGAAAAATGTACAGGAGCTGGAACTGGGTCCAGTCCTGAACCAGGGCATCCGCTCCTAGCGCCCACGGGTCGTGTGTTCTGGCCATGAAGTTGGAGACCTTGGCATTGAAGTGGGATGCCATTAGGTCCACGTCCGGAGTCCCCCAGCGATGGCAGATCTGTCGAAAAACTTCGGGATGGAGAGACCACTCTCCCGAGTCCATTCCTTGCCGGCTGAGGAAGTCTGCTTCCCAGTTGTCCACCCCCGGAATGTGGACCGCAGAGAGAATCGAACCTGTGTCTTCCGCCCAGTGGAGAATGTGTGTCACTTCTCGCATCGACTGGGCACTGCGGGTCCCCCTTTGGTGATTCACATATGCCACAGCCGTGGCATTGTCCGACTGTACTCTAATGTGAGAGGCTGCCAGTAAGAAATGGAAGGCTCTCAACGCCAGAAGGATGGCACGAATTTCCAAGATGTTGATGGGCATGGTCGCTTCCGCTGGGGACCACTTGCCCTGTGCTCTGTGGTGTAGGTGCACCGCACCCCAACCCGTCAGGCTCGCGTCGGTGGTCAGAACCTTCCATTGACCCGTGAGAAAGGATTTCCCCTTTGTTAGTGAGGTTGGCTTGAGCCACCAGTGCAGGGACCTCCTGGTTGACGACGTCAGCTGGAACTCCCTGTCGAGAGAAAAAGGGTTCCTGTCCCATGACTTGAGGATGGCTAGTTGGAGAGGCTGGGGAAATGGGACCGCTTCTATTGCCGCCACCATCCTGCCAAGGACTCTCATGGCAAACCGGAGAGATCGAGGGGGTTTGCTGAGGAGAGTGCGAACTTCTAGACGGAGAGGCAGTGCCTTGTCCTTGGGAAGGAGCACTAGACCCCTGAAGGTGTTGAGTAGCATTCCCAGGAAGGTCAGAGACTGACTCGGGGTTGGTGATGACTTTTGTAGGTTGACTAACCAGCCCAGGCGACTCAGAGTGTCGATTGTGATTGAGACGCTGAGCTCGCAGTCCTTGAAGGTGGGAGCCTTGATAAGGAGATCGTCCAGGTATGGAACGACTACTATGCCTCTGGAGTGCAGGACGTCCATGGTGGCTGCCATGACTTTGGTAAACACTCTGGGAGCCGTGGCGAGTCCGAACGGGAGAGCCACGAACTGGTAGTGGTCCTGGTCGATTGCGAACCTGAGAAATCTCTGATGGGGAGGTGCAATTGGTATATGCAGGTATGCGTCTTGTATGTCTATGGAGGCGAGAAATTCTCCCTTTTCCATGGACGCAATGATTGACCGAAGGGACTCCATGCGTTAGTGACGTACCCGTACATATTTGTTGAGCTGTTTTAGGACCAGTATGGGCCGTATGCCTCCTCCTTTCTTGGGGACTACGAATAAATTGGAGTAGAACCCTCGGCCGCGGGGACCGGTAATATGACTCATGCTTGAAGAAGCGAGAAGACCGCTTGGCGGAAGGCACGAGCCTTGGCTGGCGGTTTTGGGGGAACAGAAAGAAAGAGTCTGTTTGGTGGGTTGGAAGTGAACTCTATTTTGCATCCCGAAGACACTAGTTCCCTGACCCACCTGTCTTCTGTAATAGGCAGCCAGACTTGATGAAAAAGCAAAAGTCGGCCACCTATAGGTGGGGTGTCTTCCGGAGTCCATGAGTCATGATGAGGAGGAAGTCTGAGATTTTCCTCCTTTGGACTTTGACTAGCCTGCTTTTGACTGCCAGGTCTTGTCCGACTTTTGAGTCGACCGTGAGTTGTCCCTGTGTGGGGGGTGGTTGCTATTTTGTGCTGGCCTCGAGACGGACCAGCACGAAGAATTCCGAAAGGATCGGAATCGAGTTTGGTTACTCTTCTTGTAAGTGCGTTTGGGTTGCAGTTGGGGGAGAGAGGTACTCTTACCCCCGGTGGCGTTGGATATCATCGTGTCCAACTATTCACCAAAAAGTCGACCACTGAGGTACGGGAGGTGCGTGAGGGACCTCTTAGAGGCTGCATCTGCTTTCCATTCCCGCAGCCAGAGGATACACCGAATATTGATGGCGTTTGATGCTATCCCCGCTGCACCCCTTGCAGAATCCAGAGCTGCATGAAGCGTGCAATCTGCTACAACTGCTATTTGAACCGCTTGGTCCAACAGCTCAGGAGCAGATACTTGGAGGCCAGCTTGTAAAGGAGTGACTGTGCTGCTAGCCTAGAGACTGGGGGATCCACTTTGGGTGGATCTGTCCATTCCTTGGTGGCCTCCTGTGAGAAGGGGTACCGCGCCTCCAGATATTTGCGATTAGTAAACTTCTACTCAGGCTGTGAGAACTGCTTTTTAAGGATCGACTTAAACTCTGGGTGGTCAAAGAAGACCTTAGGCGGCTTCAGAACTCCTTCAAAAGGAAATCTTGTGTTGTGGTGCCTCCGGGGGCGGATCAGAAATGTCCAGCACCCGATGGATGGACGAGGTTACGTCCTCAACTAGCGCTGTATTGCTAGGGGGAATTGGGATCAGGGACCCTTCAGTTTCCTTGTCTGAGTCGGAATTACAGATGCCTTCCGAATCCTGTGTATCGCTAAGGCATCTCCTGTTGGGTGAACCGGGGTGGAGGTCTGGTCGGGGATCGCTGTGGAAAACTACATTGTCTGTCCCTGGTAGGGGACGGTCTAGATGACCTGGAACTACGGTGTCTCTCTCTAGAAGGGGATGACCGTGTGCTATAGGATGACGCAGATGAACGTGACCTGTGGGTCCGCTTGCGTCGTGACCTAGACGTGGATGTGCCCGGGTCGTCATGTCCCTGAGTCGAGCCTTCCCTTTGCTGGGTAGCGTTCATAGCCGAGGCATGACTCTGCAGAGCCTGAAGCAATGTGGAGGTTAGGTTATCTATAGACTGCGTCATAGATTGCGACATCTGAGTGACCCATTCCGGCATGGAATTAGACACCGAAGCATTGACAGGGGCTTCTTGGGGCTCTGGCACAGTAGTCTGGATGCAGTCCTGGCAGCACGGGTACGTGCTGCCACTGGGGAGAGTATTGCTGCAGGCTGTACAGAGTGCATAATAGCAGTCCTGCCTGGTTCTCTTGGACCTTGAGCCAGGCATAGTGCACTGGGGTGGCTATGCAGAGGGCCCTACAGGGTTGGCTATGCAGAGGAGCCTATAAGGAATAATGGATTCACAGCCGAGGAAGAACTCAAGCTGTGATCTTATCCCACCAGTGTGTCCGTAGTTCCAGCGCCGAAGATCCACAGTCCTGTGCCCTCCGGAGACTGGCTGGTCTTCCCTTATCCTGCAGCAGATAATGGCCGCCGGAGTAAAGTTAAGAAAGAAGTGGGGTTGAGAGCTGAAAAGGGCGGCAGAACTGTGTGAAATCGCGCCCTTTCAGTCTCGATCTGCCCCCTCTATGACACTGTAGAGTGTCATATTTGTCATCCGGGGGGGCGGGCCGGGGAGAGGAGGTGGTGGCTTCGGCTAGGCCGAAGCCGCGGCCTAAATTAGATGCCTGATGCCCAAAGGGACTCCAGGCTGGCGCGGAAGTCCAGGAGGGGGACGGATCTGAACCGGACCCCCCCGGATTTAAAGGCAGGATAGCGGTGGGGTATGAGCGGAAGGGGGGGCCCTGTGAAGAGTCCCCCTGGGGCACCATAGAGCTGGTGCTGCCGCAGAAACAGGGCGCAGGGAGGCCTGTGCCTCTGTTGTGTCATGCCTGCCTGCACACCCCCTGGCCCCAACAGGAGCCCGCAGCAGGACTGGGGTCCCTGGATTGAGCCGTAGTGTGCTGGCTGCTGGGAGCTGCTGCCTGTACAGGCCCTACCTGAGGCGTTTCAACCTAATACCCCCAGGGTGGGGATTAGGGAGGTGCTGCTGTCACCGTCAGGGGGCTATATCCTCGCCTCGACCTCAACCCAGAAACCAAAAGGAATTGGGGAAGGAGGGGGGGTCTCGACTTCGAACCAGCACCCGAGGGGCTGGGGAAGGAGCGACATGGGGAATAGCCATCTCGACTTCAACCGTGCACCTCGTAATAAGAGGCCGAGGAAGGAGCCATGCCGGGAGTCTCGCAGTAGACCCACTTTTCTTCATCTGTAATCCCGTCGGAGAAAATGGAGTAAAAGTTTTAGGTGTGCCTCCTATGCGACACTAAGCAAAAACTGGAGAAGGCTGATGCCGTCCAGGGGTGTATACTGCAGAGGAGGAGCCACGGTTAATCTTTTTCAGATTATGCATAGTGTTCCCTTAGTGGACAGCAGCATAACACCCAAGGTCCTGTGTCCCCCAAAGAGGCGACAGAGTAAAAGGCATGCGGATTTACATGCGCTTTTTTAAGTGTTTTTGTACATCAATGAATGCTTTTTGGAGCTAAATAAAGGTGGTGGGACATTGCTTAAGCTCTTGGATTACCATAAGAACTTGGGTGTTTATACTGGTTCATTTAAATGATTAAAGAATGAGTCTGTTGTATTTCAGATAAAGTGTTTACACTGTGTCTATGCTTTTTTAAATTAAAGTTTGGTCATGAAAAGGTCTAATTGACACCTTGACATCACTAAACAAAAGAGCTGGGTGTCAGCTAGTCCCATTCAATCAATCTTCATTAGCATTTCTATTCATGTAATTTATGCGACTTGTGTGAGATGCTAATTTTAGCCTGGGAAGGTGCCATTAGGCAAACATGGTCCCTGGCCATTAAATAACATCTCACAGCTGGTTTGTTAGCCGCTACATCCCCCGATCAGCACTCAGCAGCGCTTTGGACACAACGTATTTATGTTGCATCCAAAACGTGATGTTCTAACGCCGCACTTTTGTTGTCGGTACATGTGAATCCACCACATATAATGACACTTCAGGTCGGTCAAAATCTGCAGCAGAGACTAGCGTGTGAGTTTGGGTTCGTGGCCACGATCAGGAGCCGCTGCAGGTTTGATGCGGCGTGTTTATACAGCGTCAAACCCGCAGCGTCCAGATGTTACAGCATAGTGGATGGGATCTCTAGAAATCCCACGTCCACTATGCGTGCATCAGAGGCTGCGAATCACCCGTGGACACTGACATGCGGTGCGTCTTTCAGGACCGCAGCATGTCAAGTTCTCTTGCGGAGTCGCTAGTCTCCGCAACAGAAAATTGACCACCAGAATGTATTGAATGCGGTAAATCAGCATGGTTCAGTGAACACATGTGGATTTACCTGTGTTCAATAGAATGCAGCATTTTGGACGCAGGAAAACTTTGCTTCCAAAGCGCTGCTACGTCTGAATTATGGGCACAGAGCCTAAGAAAAAAAAAATGGTGTGGGCTCCTGCATCATTTTTATAACCAGCAGAGGGAAAGCCGACCGCTGGGGGCTGATATTAATAATACAGAAAAAAGCCACACAATAGCTACAAAAAGGTGGGCGGATAGCCAGCCAAATGGCGAGCATCCGTCCAAAAGCACGCTGAAAACATCATATCGAAAAAAGGAGGAAAGCTCAGCATATCATTGCAAAAAAGTATCTTTATTTAAACATATATAGAAAAATAGGTATTTAGACCAGACAAATTGTAGGTAAAAGATGACTGAGTAGGAACATACTAATACTCAAATATATGCACTAATAAGACAATGGTTTTAGCCCTTTGATATAGATAGGATTGCACACTAGCCCAAGGCAAAACATGAATCATAAATAGTGGAAGCAATGAATGTGCTATATATAATAAAAGCATTCCACTTGTCACTTGTGTCGGGTAAAGGAGTATTCTTAATGTAACAGAGAAAAGCATTGCCATATGTCAAGGGGGCGCACCAACATCTACCTAATACCAGGGCAAAATATATAATGAGAAGTATGTTACTTGTAGAAAGCTCTCACAGTCAGAGAGGGGAGGAGGGGGAGAGAAGAGAGTGTGGTGGTAGCATGGAGCCTGACGCGCGTTTCGCGGTAAAACCGCTTTCTCAAGGGCGGGTGATAGATGTATGGCGCCCCCAAGGCATATATATATATGTCCATATCCCTTTGATACTAGCGAAAATACATGCAGCTGTGATGGGGGGCGCGCACCCGGAAGTAGCCAGCTAAACCGGGGGCGTGTCCCGCAAATCACATGACATGAAGTAAAGCTGTAACGGCGCATGCGCGCGGACGAGACAGGCGCACCGCGCACGACCCGGCCGTCAAGCCGCTACTGCGCAAGCGCGAACCAAAAAGGTTCGCGCAGGCGCAGAGAGGCATGGAGACAGCCAGGCAAGCGCGCGACGCAATCTCCCCCATCATACACGCACGCGCACATCACGTCAGTGAATGGCACTGCCAATTGTAGATATAAGAAAGGAGAAGAACGGGGACAACGACTAGGAGCAGCCACGAGAGAGTATAACAGTATAACAATACAGGGATGAAACAGTAATAATACAAATGCCACTACAGAGTAATAGAGATTAGCCATATTCAGCAGCATCATCCCGGCATAGGTGTGTATTCTAATTTGTAATGCTCTCATCAGGACATATATCCCATAATGGATGTGATCACAGAATTCGCCAAATCAAATTGGGTTAGGGAAGCAGCCAAATCTATACACTCCTGAAACCAAAAAGAAAACACAAATAGAAAGGCCACAGATAAAAACCAGAATGAAAAATAAAATGAAAAAATAAAATATAAATAATGAACAACCACCCAATATATGCATGTGTAAGGAGATTATATAGCTCCAAATAAGAAATGCATAGATTGTGGCTATAAGAATGGAGAGAAGCTCAGAGATTCGTTCAAGCCATAAGGTGTCACAGTGTTTTCTGAGCCAATAGCTTTTTGGCATTACCACCCCGTATCCCCATGTGTATTGCATCAATACCACGCACCATGAAAGAGCGGGGATTACAGTTATGTTTCAATTTAAAGTGCCGTGGTATTGTTTTTAGCTGAGCTAGATCGCTCGCCGAGGTAGCTGCTGCAATGTCACAAATATGCTCACGTGTGCGAACCCGTAGTTCCCTTGTGGTTAAACCAACATAGATCATGGGGCAGCTACACGTGGCATAGTAATGATGTTGGATGTACCGCAGGAAATATGGTGTTTGATATCGAATGTTCTGTGGCCATCAGCTGAACAAAAGCTGGTGTACCGCAAAACATTTGGACAGGCCACACAGTGTCCACATTTATAATTGCCTTTAATAGGGCCCCCAGAGCCAAAGGGTCGCGTTACCGGTGCAACGTAGTGACTCTTGGTCAATATGTCGCCAAGATTCCGACATCTCATTGGTGTCATTGATGGAAGAGACCCCGGGTGTCCCCTCAGGGAGGGCTCCACCATCAAGATACTCCAATGTTTTTGAAGGATGGCTCTCATGCTATCCCATTCGTGGTTATAGGTGGAGATGAAACGTATGGTTTCTTCCCTATCCGAAGATCGTATTTTCGGATGCAGGAGGACAGTACGAGGAGTCTTACATGCTCTATCATACCCCCTCCTAATACATCTCCGACTATAACCACGTTGCAGGAAGCGCTGTTTAAGGTCCTGTGCCTGACGCTGAAAGCTCTGTTCAGTAGAGCAGATGCGCCTCATCCTCAGGAACTGTCCGACCGGGACAGCTCCAATTGTGGCTGGACTGTGGGCAGATCCCGCATGAATCAAAGCATTGACCGAGGTGGGCTTTCTGAACACGTCCGTCTGCAGGCCCCCATGGATGTCGACACACAGGGATATGTCCAGAAAGTCCACCCTCTTAGTGTCATGTATATAGGTCAGCTTGATGTTTTATTGATTCATGTTAAGACAGTCCATGAACTCTCCGAGCTGCTGTATAGAGCCCCGCCACAAAAATAAAATGTCATCAATATATCTCAGCCAGCACAGCACATGGTGGGCAGCAGGGATGGTATCCCCATCAAAGATTTCCCTTTACCACAGCCCTAGGAAGAGGTTGGCATATGAGGAGGCACAGGCCGCCCCCATGGCTGTGCCACGCTTCTGGAGATAAAATTGATCTTTGAAAACAAAAAAGTTATGAGTCAGGGCAAATTCCATCAGCTCAAGGATGAGTTCACACAAGGGACTATCCAGGTCGGAGGCTCCGAGAAAGAGACGCACCGCGTTCAAACCATCAGTGTGGTTAATGCTGGTATACAGGCTTTCAACGTCGGCAGTGACCAAGAGAGTCCCCTCATCCACCGTGATACCGTCGACCCTAGTAAGGGCGTCCGTTGTGTCTTTGATGTATGATGGTAAATTGGTCACTAAGGGTTTTAAATAGTGATCAATAAATCTACATATGGGTTCACATAGTCCCCCAATACCAGACACAATCGGACACCCTGGGTAGAAGGTAAAAGGTGGGGATCCTGGGGTAGGCCACTGTCAAGCCCTCATAAACCTTTTTGGAGATTATTGAGCACTCCAGAGCCTGGGTTATGATGTCCTGCAGCCTAGCAGTGAAGTGGGTCAAAAGACAAGAGGGCAATCTAACATAGGTATTGGGGTCTCTCAATTGGCGGAAAGCCTCCCGCTCATACTTGTTGATAGGCCAAATAACAATGTTGCCCCCCTTATCTACACCCTTGATAACCACGTCACTGAGTTCCTGAAGCTGTTGTAAAGCTCGGCGATGGTTATATGTGAGATTATCAAATTTCCGTTTTGTTGGTAATCTAAGGAAATCTTCAGTGACAAGTTTGGTGAAAATCTCTACTGCAGGGCATAGAGATAAGGGGGGAACCTTGTAGATTTCGGCATAATAGATTGAGGGAACCCACCTCGTGAAGGATTGCAGTGTTCCTCTGCCAGTTCTTCCAAACATCTCAATGCTTCTCTCTCAGTCACTGCTGCATCCATAACCTCCGGGCTCTTGTGATGCAACTTCTTCAATACCAATTTGCGAGAAAATAGGTGTAGATCTTTTATCCCTGTGAAGAAGTTGAAAGCATTAGTTGGAGAAAATGTAAGACCTCTCCCCAGGACCTCCACCTGTGGGGGCTGATATTAGTAGCCGCAGAAGGCTCCATTAGCCAACAATGTTCCCTGGCTATTAATATCAAACCACAGCTGTTTGTTTAGCCTTAACTGACTAGATTACAGGAGCAGCCCAGAAAAAAATTGACATGGGGTCCCCCTATAAAACCTAACCAGCAAAGGCTAAACTAGACAGCTGTGGGCTGATATTAATAGCCAGGGAAGGGGTCATGAATACTAGCCCCCTTCGCGGCTATTAATATCACCCCTCAGCAGTCCCAGAAATGGCGCATAAGATCCCCAATACTAACCGTGTAGTAAAGTGAACGGCGCTTTTTCAATAAAAACACGGCCAGAATAAAGTATTTTAATGTATACTGACAGGGGTGTAAAATCACCCCTAGTCAGAATACAGTGCTTCAGGGGGTCACTGTGGTTCATCAGCTGAAGATCAGCTGATGAGCCCCTGTGAGTTTACCACCATGGGAACATTCTTGCAAATGTTCTCAGGTTGAACATCAGCTGATCGGACATGAGACTGATCAGCTGATTACCGGCGTCAGCAATCAGCTAATGGTCACGTGGTCATCAGCTGATTGTTGCCAGCACTGATCAGCTGATGATCACGCGACCATCAGCTGACCGCTGACTTCATTGATCACCTGATGGTCGCGTAACCATCAGGTGATCGCTGACGGCACTGATCACCTGATGGTCACGTGACCATCAGGTGAACGCTGACTTCACCGCAGGTCCTGGCAGCACACTGCGGGGCGCAGGTCCGCGCCCTGCAGTGTACTGCTAGCCACTGAGGACAGAGCATATATTATATATATATATATATATATATATATATACACACACACACACATACAGTATACATATACAGTACAGACCAAAAGTTTGGACACACCTTCTCATTTAAAGATTTTTCTGTATTTTCATGACTATGAAAATTGTACATTCACACTGAAGGCATCAAAACTATGAATTAACACATGTGGAATTATATACTTAACAAAAAAGTGTGAAACAACTGAAAATATGTCTTATATTCTAGGTTCTTCAAAGTAGCCACCTTTTGCTTTAATGACTGCTTTGCACACTCTTGGCATTCTCTTGATAAGCTTCAAGAGGTAGTCACTGGAAATAGTCTTCCAACAATCTTGAAGGAGTTCCCAGAGATGCTTAGCACTTGTTGGCCCTTTTGCCTTCACTCTGTGGTCCAGCTCACCCCAAACCATCTCGATTGGGTTCAGTTCTGGTGACTGTGGAGGCCAGGTCATCTGGCGTACCACCCCATCACTCTCCTTCTTGGTCAAATAGCCCTGACACAGCCTGGAGGTGTGTTTGGGGTCATTGTGTTGTTGAAAAATAAATGATGGTCCAACTGTGACGCGAGTCACTACAGAAATAACAGTCTCAGAAGAGGAGAGAAAAGACTAATATTACTGAAAGAAATATAATATTAGAGCTACTTACTAGATAAAAATAGGGAGGTCAAACAATCCAAAGTCAAGTCCAGGAAGATGGCGCAGTACAAAGGGAGCAGACAAAAGAGTAGTCAGATAACAAGCAAATGGTCAAAATCCAGGTAAGGGAAAATAGTCAGGCGGGGTCAGGCACACAGCACAGAGAGATCAGTCCTACACAGGTAATACCAAATGTACAATTGACACTGGGTGAAGGAGCTAGCATGCTTAAGTAGAAGACTAATCAAGGGAAGTGAACACAGATGATTGCAGAAACAACCCAGCAAACCCAAAACAGACTGACAGCCTCCACACAATAGTAACCTAGCAGACAAGGAAAGTGTGGAGACCGTGACACCAACTAAACGCAAACCGGATGGAATACCATGCCGCTGCAAGATGCTGTGGTAGCCATACTGGTTCAGTATGCCTTCAATTTTGAATAAATCCCCAACAGTGTCACCAGCAAAGCTCCCCCACACCATCACACCTCCTCCTCCATGCTTCACGGTGGGAACCAGGCATGTAGAGTCCATCCGTTCACCTTTTCTGCGTCGCACAAAGACACGATGGTTTGAACCAACGATCTCAAATTTGGACTCCTCAGACCAAAGCACAGATTTCCACTAGTCTAATGTCCATTCCTTGTGTTCTTTAGCCCAAACAAGTCTCTTCTGCTTGTTGCCTGTCCTTAGCAGTGGTTTCCTAGCAGCTATTTTACCATGAAGGCCTGCTGCACAAAGTCTCCTCTTAACAGTTGTTGAAGAGATGTGTCTGCTGCTAGAACTCTGTGTGGCATTGACCTGGTCTCTAATCTGAGCTGCAGTTAACCTGTGATTTCTGAGGCTGGTGACTCGGATAAACTTATCCTCAGAAGCAGTAGTGACTCTTGGTCTTCCTTTCCTGGGGGGTCCTCATGTGAGCCAGTTTCTTTGTAGCGCTTGATGGTTTTTGCAACTGCACTTGGGGACACTTTCAAAGTTTGCCCAATTTTTCAGACTGACTGACCTTCGTTTCTTAAAGTAATGATGGTCACTCGTTTTTCTTTGCTTAGAATTTGTATTATGGCAAGAAAAAAGCAGCTAACAGTCTATTCAGTAGGATTATCAGCTGTGTAGCCACCTGACTTCTGCACAACACAACTGATGGTCCCAACCCCATTTATAAGGCAAGAAATCCCACTTATTAAACCTGACAGGGCACACCTGTGAAGTGAAAACCATTTCCGGTGACTACCTCTTGAAGCTCATCAAGAGAATGCCAAGAGTGTGCAAAGCAGTCATCAAAGCAAAAGGTGGTTACTTTGAAGAACCTAGAATATAAGACATATTTTCAGTTGTTTCACACTTTTTTGTTAAGTATATAATTCCACATGTGTTGTGTGGCGCCCCTGAGGGTTCGACCGCCACAGGGATGCTGCACTTCTTTAATGGAGTGTAGTGTTCCTCCTCTGAGGTAAGAACAGTGTGATAGTCGTGACCCAATCTTTGCATCCAACACCACACTTCTCCACCAGAGGGGGCTAGTATGTTACAGGGAGACTGGGGAACCAAGAGTGAGGGGAACCAGTTAGTGGGTGTGGGTGGAGGACCTACAAGTTAGTTACACTTTAAATTTCATATTTAATAAAAAGCCATCTTTGGTTTTGGTCTTTGTGCTGTTAAATACTGTGTGTTACTGTGCTCTCCCACTCTGATAGTGGACCCTGTGTGGGCCTGCAGAGGTCGGAGACACGGCCCTCGTACCCTGGTCTTGGGACGAGAGGCAAGTTGCAGACGGGGAATGTCTCAACCCGGCCAATGACCATGACCAAGAAGGCCTGGAGCTTAAGAGTGTGACTCCACAGCAAATGGATCCCAGGCAGGATGCAGACGGAGCGGTGTACGCCACCTGTCCTCGCCAACCTGATATATTCAGAGGGAGTCCGGCTGCAAGAGGGGTACCTACCCCCGACACCCGACCTTGCTACTCCATGTCCTGGTCGGGGAAGCCCGGTAGGCCCTGAGGATCCCACCGGGTACCGGACGGAGCGGAGCTGCCACCCGAGCCCTTGTTCTGAGAGGAGCTCAGAGGGAGACCCGGCCTATTTGCACACACACTGACAGGAAAGGATTAGGCCCGTAGTTCAGGAACACTCTGGTGTAGTGTCCCGACTGAATGCTGGACTTACTCGGAGGTTGTCGGACCCCCGTCTCTGGTGACCGAAGGACTCCGCGGGGAGCAGGGAGTCACCTTCCTCATGCCATCTATGTGAGTAAAGCCTTGGAAGTTCACCCCTACGGCCTCCGGACTGTTCATTCTGCGCCACACCACGAGACGCGGAGCCCGCATTCCTTCACTACTACCCCCTCCATCCTGTCCCTCTGCCCTGAGGCCACGCTCCGCCTGTGGGGAGTAGTAATAACTTTGACCGCCATAACACCATGCCTCAGCGGACTGAAGCGGCGCTGGTGGCCCTTCACCAGGTACCACCGGTGGCGTAGTCGTTAATCAGCCACTCAACCCGGACAAGCATACACCATCTCTTTTTTTACTGTGACGGCCCTGAGCACGGGTCGGGTCCGGGCCACGGCTACACCCCATCTCTCCATCACAGGACCTGACTCCGAGTCCCCCATCTCCCAGGGTAAAGAAAAGGGCTTTTTCGAGTAAGAGGCGTCACAGCTGATTCATAGTTTTGATGCCTTCAGTGTGAATGTACAATTTTCAAAGTAATGAAAATACAGAAAAATCTTTAAATGAGAAGGTGTTTCCAAACTTTTGGTCTGTACTGTATATATACACACATATACAGTATACATATCTATACACACACATATACAATATATATATATACCCAAATATTTTGATTATGTGTATATATATATATATATATATATATATATATATATATATTTCACTTTCTTACACTTTTTTTTACTTTTACACTTTGTCCCACTATGGGACTTTCATTTTTTGCAGGCCGATCGCTTGTACAGCATAGAGATGCAGCAGCAGCATCTCTATGCATGCAGCCTGTCAGCGCTGCACACGCACAAGTTATTTTGATTGTGCACTGCGCATGATCAAAGTAACTTTCTGGTGACCCGGATGTTGTCATGACGACATCGGGTCATCATAGCAACGATCGGGACCCCGTGCTCACAGTGCAGTTTTTGATTCAAGGTAAGAGAGTCGCGCTTACCTCCCCCCTGCTCCCGGAATGCTGCGATCGACTTAGTTCGCAACATTTCGAGGGAGCGGTGCGGCCCCACTCCTGGCACAAAGCATCGGGTGTTGGCTGTGAGAATCAGCTGACACCCGGCAGCGATCGCGCCAGCACAGCCTCTGTATGGGTGCGATCGCCAAGGCATAATAATACGCACCTGGTCCAATAGGCCCAGGTCGCAGGTACATATTATTACGCCTGACATCAGTAAGGAGTTAATATCAGATTTGTGGGGGTCCGGCACGTGGCACCTCCACTACTCAGTTGTTTGAAACTCCGGCAGAGGTCAGATGTAAACATTGTTGAGGAGCTGAACATCACAGCTCTGGTCACTGTGTAGTGGCTGCTACCTGGTGCTGCAGATCAGCTCCTATTACATGAATATTAGCTGACTTGCAGGACCCACAGTACAGTGAATGGAGCAGTGATGTTCAGATCTTCAAACTATTTACATCTGAGCGTTGCAAACAACTGATGGGTAGAGCCAGTGCCACGTGTGGGAGCCCACCTATCTGATATTGATAACCCATCCCCAGGATGGCATCTCAGTAGATACCATACCAGGATGGGGGACATTATGCCAGAATGGGTACATTATACCAGAATTAGGTCATTATGCCAGAATGTGAGACACTGTAACAGAATGGAGTGCATTGTACCAGGATGGGGGGCATTAAACCAGTATGATGGTCATTAAACCAGGATGGGGGGTCATTATACCAGGATGGGGGGTCATTATACCAGGATGGGGACATTATATCAGAATGAGGACATTATATCAGAATTGGGGACATTATACCAGAATTGGGGACAT
Source organism: Phyllobates terribilis (assembly GCF_046119375.1). Lineage (NCBI taxonomy): Eukaryota > Metazoa > Chordata > Amphibia > Anura > Dendrobatidae > Phyllobates > Phyllobates terribilis. The sequence goes on from NW_027363429.1 coordinate 684,609, forward strand.
TATACCAGAATAAGGGACACTATACCAGAATGGGGTACACCATACCTGGATGGGTGACACTATATCAGAATGGGGACATTACATCACAATGATGATATTATACCAGTATGGGGGATATTATAGCAGCATGGGGGACATTATGCCAGAACTGGAGATACCATACCAGGATGTGGGGCATTATACCAGCTTTGGGGACATTATAGCAGAATTGGGAGCATTACACCAGCATGTGGGATATTATACCAGGTTAGAGACATTATACCAAAATGGGGACATTATATCAGAATGGGGACACTATACCAGGATGGGGACATTAAACCAGAATGAAGTAAATGATGCCAGAATGGGGACATTACCAGACAGGGGCACAGGTGGGGGAAAATGTCATAGCATAAGGCCCAGCATGTGGGAGATTATTACAAGAAGGAGCCAGGATGGGGGACATTACTACATAGGGAGAGAACACATATTTCTTTATAGGATCCAGAACGCTACAAGGGCCCATACATCTGACCAACATGCCGGTGGGGGCTATCAGACTCTATTTACTCCACTAGGTGGGACCAGATCATTTCCAGGACTCCTTGTTCTTTACATTGAAGATAATTCTTAATGACATTGGCTGTATGTTTGGGGTTGTTGTTCTGCGGAAGAAAACATTTGGATCCAATCGGACACCTCCCTGATGATATTGCAGGATGGATAAGTATCTGCCTCTATATCTCAGCATTGAGGGAACCAATAATTCTGACCCAATTTCCACCTCCATTTGCTGAAATGCAGCCCCAAACTTACTGGACCCTCCACCGTGCTTATGCATCACTATTGCCCACAGACACTCATTATTGTTCTGCTCTCCAGCCCTTCAGTGAACAAAATCTCTTCTGTAATAACATTTTTCATATTTTGACTCAACCGTCCAGAGCACATCCTGCCAATTTTCTACACCCTGGTTCCTCTGTTTTAATGCATAGTTGAGTCACTTGGCCTTGTTTTGATGTGGAAGATATGGCTTTTTCACCACAATTTTGCTATGAAGACCACTTCTGGCCAGTCTTCTCTGAACAGTAGATGAGTGAAGCTGAGTCCCACTGGTTGCTGCCAGTTCTGAGCTGATGGCACTGCTGGACATCTTCTGCTTTTGAAGGAAAGTAACCATAATGTGTCATACATCTGCTGCACTAAGTTTCCTTGGCCGACCACTGCATCTACTGACCTCGACGTTGCACATTTTCTTGTGCATCTTCACAAGTGCTTGAATGACACATCTTGAACCCTCAATCTGCTTTGAAATTTGTGCCTTAGAGACCTTGCTGATGTAGTATAACTTCCTTGTGTATTCTTGCTCAGTCTTGCCATGGTGTATGACCAGACACCTGACTGTATTATTACAAAATCCCTGACTTTGCGCAGGTGTACCTAGAAGAATTGACGCTGTTTTAAAGTGAAAAGTTGGTCACACTAAATATTGATTGGATCTAGATTTTTTGTTTGTTCATTCACTTGTATTTTGTTAATTGATTAAATAGATCATTAACATTTCTATTTTTGAAGCGTTCTTACTTTACAGCATTTTTTCTACAGCTTTCTAAAGATTCTTTTTATGTGATTGTGTCTTTTATTTGCTCATTAATAATCTGATATATCTTTTGGTATTTTGTTTATAGTTGTTTTTTTGCTGTTGGGGTAAATTGTAGGATATTGATTTCAGAGGGGTTTCCTGACCCTTTGATTGTAGGAATGAGTGGTATATATGTGCTAATAAATTAGAACAAAACGTAGGAAATTTAGGAAAAAACTGAACATCTCAGCAGTAATAACATGCTGATTGTGATGTCATGAAGATGACTTGAATTTCCACCAATCAGAGATCAGCATGTATCAGGTCACCCAGATAGAACAGTCCATGAAACATGAGTCACGGCCACTGTGAGGTCATAATGCTGATTAGAATTTCCACCAGTCAGAAAACAGAACCGCCCAGAAGAACCACCCAGGAGGTATGAGTCATCGCCACTGTGAGGTCATAATGCTGACCAATCACAGAGCAGCCACACCCAGATTTTCCACCAATCAGAGAGCAGCCACACCCAGATCTTCCACCAATCAGAGATCAGCAGTGGGTATAAATAGCCGCTGCCGCCTGCCCGGCTTAGCCTTGCACTGGTTGGGTCTCTCTTTTTTTTCCTCTCTCTTGGTCTCTCTCTCTCTCTCTTCTCTCTCTCTTCTCTCTCTCTTCTCTCTCTCTTCTCTCTCTCTTCTCTCTCTCTTCTCTCTCTCTCTCTTCTCTCTCTTCTCTCTCTCTTCTCTCTCTTCTCTCTCTCTTCTCTCTCTCTTCTCTCTCTCTCTCTCTCTTTCTCTCTCTCTCTCTCCGGCCCTCTTAAGGGCTACCCCAAATGTGTAAAAGATAGAAACCAATATTTGTGTTTGTCCGTTTTATGAGCCTTTGATTAACCCCTTCCCACTCTTTGCCATATATATATATATATATATATATATATATATATATATATATACATAGTATGTGCAGGTGGGCCTTAAAGGGAATTTCCAGGACAAACATATTCATGGCCTATCCCCTGGTTATCTCATTAATATCAGATTTGTGGGGGTCCGGCACGTGTCACCTCCACTAATCAGCTGTTTGCAGCTTCGGTCGAGGTCAGATGTAAACAGTGTTGAGCAGGGGCGGACACAGACTGTAGTGGGCCCCTGTGCAAGAAATTTTGGGGGGCCCCCCCTGCCCTTCATAAGGCAACAAAGTTATGTAAACATAACCCCCCATGTGCATCTCTCACCCCCCCATGTGCAGCTCTCATCCCACCCATGTGCAGCTCTCACCCCCCGTGCATCTCTCATCCCCCCCATGTGCATCTCTCATCCCCCCATGTGCATCTCTCACCCCCCCATGTGCATCTCTCACCCCCCCATGTGCATCTCTCACCCCCCCATGTGCATCTCTCACCCCCCCATGTGCATCTCTCATCCCCCCCATGTGCATCTCTCATCCCCCCCGTGCATCTCTGATTCCCCCCACTCCTAGTTAATTAATTGTATTTAAAAAAAATAAAACTTGTTATACTTACCCCCATGCAATCCCTGCAGAATCCTGGCGCTCGTCCACGTCACTGCCACCAGGTTCTCCTGACGTTCGGCCATGTGACGGCGCCACATACATAGCCATCAGCTTTTGTTTTGGCCAAAAGATTTTTAAAGCCGCCACCACGATAAGGTAGACTCTTCTGGCCGGGCCCTACTCTAACCTATTAAAATTTTCTTAAAATATCCAATACTCTTTTTAGATATATTTTTATTTAGTTTTCTTTAAGGGAATGTGTCATATACATTTTTTTTTTAAATGACCAATAATACCACATACAGGGAATACCGCCACACCATGACCAGACCACATATTACCACAACATAGTGACCGAATAATACCACACAGAAGGGAGAAAAACTGCCACACCATGACCAGACCACATATTACCACTACATTACTAATATTACCACCACATTACTAATATTACCATAAGTGTCATTATACACGGGAGCTCTATGTAACATACCTGGCGGCGTCCTTGCATGGTGGTCCATCTCCCACTGTGCAAGAGGGCGCACTTGATCTCCTGTCCAGAATGTCTCTCTGGCTTCCCTCCATGCTGTCTGTTTGTGTCTGTTTCTGCTGCTTAAGGGCGGCGCCCGATCACTTCCTGCCTTTTGTACCTGCTGTGGGTCACACCCCTTGTGCGTCCTCAGCCTATTGCTGTCTGTCACTTGGTATATAGCTCAGCAGCTCCCTTCTATCCCGGCCTGAGCATAGTGTTTCCTTCAGTGTGTGCTTGCACTCTGAAGGTGCCAGGTCCCGTTCTTTGTTTCCTTGTCTGCCTTTCCTGGAGGCTGTATTTCCAGGCCTGTCTGAACTGAGTCCTGTATGTCTTCTGCTTTGCGGTATCAGCTCCCGTGTCTGAACTGAGTCCTGTATGTCTCCTGCTTTGCGGTATCAGCTCCCGTGTCTGAACTGAGTCCTGTATGTCTCCTGCTTTTCGGTATTAGTTCCCGTGTCTGAACTGAGTCCTTTCTGTGTTCTCTTGTCTGTCCTGTCTGAACACGCTCCTAGCCTGTTCCTCCTGCCTTCTAGGGGCCGATTACCTAGACCCTCTCCTGTATCTTGTCTGTCCTGTCTGAACACGCTCCTTGCCTGTTCGTCCCGCCTCTCTGGGGGCAGTATTCCCAGACCCGCTCCTGTATCCCGCTGCAGTGTCGGTCTCCTCCGTACACTCAGTTCCAGTCTGAACTCTCTCCTATCCTTTACCTGTTTTTGCCTCTATGTCCGTTCCCTTCCTTTTTCTGCAGAGTCTGAACTCGTACCTAACTCCTGCCAGTTGTCTCTGTACTCCCGTTTGTGAGTTTGTGGTCCACTCGCTACTTCACTGCAAGTACCCTGTGGGTGTCTGGCTCTGCCTTTCCCTTCCTGTCTGTTCCGTGTGAACAGAGCCCTGTCCTCCCTGCTCAGCCTTGTCTGCACTCTAGCCGTGCTTGCCTGTACCCCTTTGCCTGTATTGTTCCTGTGTCCCGGTGTGTACTGGGTCCTATCCCGCCTGTGTTCCTACCTGCTAGTGCCTCCCTGTCTGCACTCTAGCTGTGCTTGCCTTTACCCCCCTGCCTGCATACCCGCCTGCCTGCATACCAGTCGTGCCTGCCTATACCCACCAGTCTGTGTGCCAGCCTACCAGCCTGTTCCTGTATTCCCCTGTGTGGGTCAACAGCCGTGTCCGGGGTCTGTCCTGGAGTAGCACCTGGTCCCTCTGCTCGGTTCCTCCTTGGTGCACTGGCGTCGTATGCCGTCGTGCGACCCTGGTCGGATCGGGTGAATACTTAGTCACGCCCCTCCAGGCATTCACTCTCCGGCACGGTCCAGTGGAATCACTACCAATCACACGCACACGCCGCTTAGCCCGGGCGTGTGCATAACACTCTATACATGGTATGTATAACGTAAGTGTCCAGGTAATCTAGTGATCACCAGTGAAATTATACACAGGAGCTCTGTATATAGTGTCAGTGTACAGGTAATACAGTGATCACCAGTGACATTATACACAGGAGCTCTGTATATAGTGTACAGGTAATACAGTGATCATCAGTGACATTATACACAGGAGCTCTGTATATAGTGTCAGTGTACAGGTAATACAGGGATCACCAGTGACATTATACACAGGAGCTCTGTATATAGTGTCAGTGTACAGGTAATACAGTGATCACCAGTGAAATTATACACAGGAGCTCTGTATATAGTGTCAGTGTACAGGTAATACAGTGATCACCAGTGACATTATACACAGGAGCTCTGTATATAGTGTCAGTGTACAGGTAATACAGTGATCACCAGTGACATTATACACAGTGTACATGTAATAGACTGACTCACCGGTGACGTCTCTAGGTGAAGTCCTTCATCTTCGCTTTTCTCCTTCATCCAGCACAGACCGCCATCACGTCTTCCAGCCAGGACTCGTCTCTGCATAAAATAACACAGTTATCTAGAGCACATTCCCCAACTTCTACATTACGCAGCTGAATACAGACGTGCATCCACCATCAATATATGGTTAGTTATTATGCAACCTACCATTCCAAATATAAATTGTAATCCACCACTGTGCCCCCATTAACTGTAAATAGGCACTTAATATATAATTTAATTAGAACCTCTACTCTTTCCGCCAATTTGTTACCAGTCACACTCCTGCATCCACAACGCCCCCTACTCTATACTTCCTGCTCCCCGCATTCAATATTTACATGCACCCCCTGCCCCAATTCATTATATCATGTCCGTGCTCTCCCCACCCCATCATCATTTATCATTTACTCTCCCCCACCCCACATTCGTTATGTGCAGCTCATTATCCCCCTACTCCCAATTCCCCCATGTGCAGCTCTCAAACCCCCCCATGTGCAGCTCTCACCCCCCCATGTGCACATCTCTCACCCCCTCCCCCACATGTGCCCCTCTCTCATCCCCCTCCCCCACATGTGCCCCTCTCGTCCCCCTCCCCCACATGTGCCCCTCTCTCATCCCCCTCCCCCACATGTGCCCCTCTCTCATCCCCCTCCACCACATGTGCCCCTCTCGTCCCCCTCCCCCACATGTGCCCCTCTCTCATCCCCCTCCACCACATGTGCCCCTCTCTCATCCCCCTCCACCACATGTGCCCCTCTCTCATCCCCCTCCACCACATGTGCACCTCTCTCATCCCCCTCCACCACATGTGCCCCTCTCTCATCCCCCTCCACCACATGTGCCCCTCTCTCATCCCCCTCCACCACATGTGCACCTCTCTCATCCCCCTCCACCACATGTGCACCTCTCTCATCCCCCCCCACATGTGCATCTCCCATCCCCCCCCCCCCACACATGTGCATCTCCCATCTCCCCCCCACCACATGTGCATCTCCCATCCCCCCCACACATGTGCATCTCCCATCTCCCCCCACACACACATGTGCATCTCCCATCCCCCCCCCACACACATGTGCATCTCCCATCTCCCCCCCACACACATGTGCATCTCCCATCCCCCCCCACACACATGTGCATCTCCCATCTCCCCCCCCACACACACACATGTGCATCTCCCATCTCCCCCCCCTTCCACCCCCCCCCCACACACACACACACACATGTGCATCTCCCATCTCTCCAATCCTAGTTAATTGTATTTTAAAAAAAATAAAACTTGTTATACTTACCCCCATGCGATCCCTGCAGAATCCTGGCGCTCGTCCAAATCGCTGACAGCAGGTTCTCCTGACTTCCGGCCATGTGACGGCACCGTCACATGACCGGAAGTCAGGGGAATTATGAAGGCGCTGCTGCAACAGCGCAGCTCAGCGCTGAAATGTCCCGGACCCGGCGCATAGCATGGGGCCGGGGGCCCCATGAGGAGAGAGACGCACAAGAGGGGGGCCCCCGAGGGGGCCCCTACCGGCCGGGCCCCATACTGGAGTCAGGGCAGTCATGCCCTGATGGCGGCCCTGCTGGAGGCTGGAGGGGCCCCCTCTCCCTCGGGGCCCCCGTTCAATGAACCGGCTGCACGGGCGGTAGTTCCGCCCCTGGTGTTGAGGAGCTGAACATCACAGCTCTGGTCACTGTGTAGTGGCCGCTCCCTGGTGCTGCAGATCAGCTCCTATTACATGAATATTAGCTGATCTGCAGGACCCGCAGTACAGTGAATGGAGCAGTGATGTTCAATCTTCACACTATTTACATCTGAGCGTTGCAAACAAGTGATGGGTAGAGCCAGTGCCGCGTGTCGGAGCCCACCGATCTGATATTGATAACCCATCCCCAGGATAAGTCATCATTATTATACTACTGGAAACTCCATTAATGGATTGTCTGGGATTAATAACTCGAGCCCCTTCTTTAAGAAAAAACAGTCCCTAACTGGTCACAGGATAAATGTGGGATTTCAGGTCACCCATTTACTGCAATGTAGCTGGCAATGCCACCCAGCGGATCTAAGCAAGTCCCGGGGCCACAACAATATACAGCCAGTGCCCGAGTATAGGATGGAAGATTAAAAAAAATCTTCAAAAATGTATTTAGTGTGAGGCATACATCAAAAATACATGCAATGCTTTTCCTGACAACACTGAGTTTTATAATGTGGAAAAATCGTTTAAAAAAACACTGTGTGAACATAACCCTAACTGCATTGTGACTGTGTATATACATATATAAGCTGCCCCTGCCACACCATGTGAGCATTCTCAGCGCGTACTGACCAATGCTGTCCACCAGGTGGCATCAGCAGGAAATTACAGCGATGAGACAAGCACTGCATGACAGCCCCGCCCCAATCTGCCCTATACCAGACACGCCCCCTACCAACGCCCCGCCTCCACTGCCATGACAACCGAATTATTTAATGGCAGAAAGAGAGACCTTATATGAGCAGAGAAGTAGCGGCCGGAGCGCGGGGTCCGCACAGGTGAGCGCCCCCTATAACACAGTGTATGTACTGCACGTCAGCTCTATGGCAGACTGTCACCTGTGCTGGATCCAGTAGGTGTTACACTTATATCTGTACAGAGACACAGAGGACGCAGCGGGGCCCTGTCGCCAGATATATATATGTGCGTGTGTGTGTGTGTATATACAGTATATATGTGTATGTATATGCTGTATTACTGTATATATGCGTGTATATATGTACTAGCTATTGAACCCGTTCTACGCCCGGGTGGCGAGCATTTTTATTGGTATATGGTCTCCCATCCTGGTATTTGTGCTGCCCCCATCCTCTTGTGGTATGCATGGCACCCCTCACCCCCTAATCCTGGTATACATGGCACCCCTCACCCCCTAATCCTGGTATGCATGGTCCCTCCACCCCCCAATCCTGGTATACATGGCACACCTCATTCCCCAATCATGGTATGTATGGTCCCCTCACCCCCCAAAGCTGGTATGCATGGCACACCTCACCCCCCAATCATGGTATGTATGGTCCCCTCACCCCCCAATCCTAGTATGCATGGCACACCTCATTCCCCAATCCTGGTATGCATGGTCCCCTCACCTCCCAATCCTGGTATACATGGCACCCCTCACCCCCCAATCCTGGTATGCATGGCACCCCTCACCCCCAATCCTGGTATACATGGCACCCCTCATTTCCCAATCCTGGTATGCATGGCACCCCTCATTCCCCAATCCTGGTATGCATGGCACCCCTCATTCCCCAATCCTGGTATACATGGCACCCATCACCCCCCAATCCTGGTATGCATGGTCCCCTCACCCCCCAATCCTGGTATGCATGGTCCCCTCACCCCCCAATCCTGGTATGCATGGTCCCCTCACCCCCCAATCCTGGTATGCATGGTCCCCTCACCCCCTAATCCTGGTATACATGGCACCCCTCATTCTCCAATCCTGGTATGCATGGCACCCCTCACCCCCGAATACTGGTATACATGGCACACCTCATTCCCCAATCATGGTATGTATGGTCCCCTCACCCCCCAACCCTGGTATGCATGGCACACCTCACCCCCCAATCATGGTATGTATGGTCCCCTCACCCCCCAATCCTAGTATGCATGGCACACCTCACCCCCCAATCATGGTATGTATGGTCCCCTCACCCCCCAATCCTAGTATGCATGGCACACCTCATTCCCCAATCCTGGTATGCATGGTCCCCTCACCTCCCAATCCTGGTATACATGGCACCCCTCACACCCCAATCCTGGTATGCATGCCACCCCTCACCCCCAATCCTGGTATACTTGGCACCCCTCATTCCCCAATCCTGGTATGCATGGCACCCCTCATTCCCCAATCCTGGTATGCATGGCACCCCTCATTCCCCAATCCTGGTATGCATGGCACCCCTCATTCCCCAATCCTGGTATGCATGGCACCCCTCATCCCCAATCCTGGTATGCATGGTCCCGCCCCCCAATTCTGGTATACATGGCACCCCTCACCCCCAATCCTGGTATGCATGGTCCCCTCACCCCCCAATTCTGGTATACATGGTACCCCTCACCCCCAATCCTGGTATGCATGGTACCCCCTCATCCCTATTCTGGTATCTATGGTACCCCCTCACATCCCCAATCCTGGTATGCATGGTACCCCTCACCCCCAATCCTGTTATGCATGGCACCCCTCACCCCCAATCCTGTTATGCATGGTCCCCTCACCCCCAATCCTGTTATGCATGGTCCCCTTACCCCCCAATCCTGGTATGCATGGCACCCCTCACCCCCCAATCCTGGTATGGATAGTCCCCTCACCCGCCAATCCTGGTATGTATGGTCCTCTCACCCCCCAATCCTGGTATGTATGGCACCCCTCACCCCCCAATCCTGGTATGTATGGCACCCCTCATCCCTATCATGCTACACACACATACAAGAAAATAAACACTTATACTCACCTTTCTTCCCTGTGCTCCAGCGCTGTTTCCCGTTCTGCTGGAGGCCGGGGGAGGAGTGCGGCGCCGAAGTACGCGTGTGCCCATACCACGCTGTCCGGCTCCATTTTGCTGAAGACACATTGCAAATGTGTCTTCAGTAAAATGGCGCCGGATAGCGCTATGCGCATGTGCCGATTTCAATGCCTCCCTCTTCCCCCGGACTCCGGACCGAACAGAAGCGCCGCGGTAACGCTCATCCCGGTCAGGTAAGTATGTAAGTATGGCGCCAGAGATCGCGGTATGTGTTCAGTGTATACGCATACCGTGATCTCCAGCACCATACACTCCTCTTACCTGTAACGGCTCCATGCGTTCTTCAGTCTGGAGCCAGACTGTGCAGGCGTGTCGCACTAGCGCAGACTATAAAGGCTTCAGACAGAGGGTACTCTATATGTATGTATATATATATATGTATACTGTATATGTGTATATGCATACTGTATGTATATATATATGTATACTGTATATGGGTGTGTATATATGTATACTGTATATGGGTGTGTATATGTATACTGTATATGGGTGTGTATATATGTATACTGTATGTGTGTGTATATATATGTATACTGTATATGTGTGTGTATATCTATACTGTGTATATATGTATACTGTATATGGGTGTGTATATATGTATACTGTATATAGGTGTATATATATGTATACTGTAGATGTGTGTATATGTATACTGTATACACAAATTCTTTGGTCTTATTATCTTCATTTAATTTGCTTGCAAGGAAAAACACAAAAGAGAATGAAGCAAAAATAAAATCATTGATCATTTCACACAAAACTCCAAAAATGGGCCGGACAAAAGTATTGGCACCCTCAGCCTAATACTTGGTTGCACAACCTTTAGCCAAAATAACTGCGAACAACCGCTTCTGGTAACCATCAATGAGTTTCTTACAATGCTCTGCTGGAATTGTAGACCATTCTTCTTTGGCAAACTTGTAGTGAGCTGGCCGTCTCTGGCTGTTCTGTGATAATTGATATAGAGCCTGTTACAGAAGTGATTACACAGGATGATGTTGCCACCTTGTGGCCAGAGGTTGCACCTGCGCAGGGTGTGATGACAGAGAAAAAGACTGAGCCTCCTGTGTCCCGCCCCAGAGAGTCACGTGACCAAAGTGGGAAGCAGGAAAAAGCGCGCGTAGAGTCTGCTGTGGTCTGTGAAAAGAGCCAGGACGGTGTGCAGGCCCTCGTGTGTGGCGCAGGAGAGACTCTCAACGTGATTTCTTCTATCTGACACCATATCCTCGGAGCCTTCCCCAGCTCCTGCACTGCTGAAGGATTCAGCTGTTACACTCCCTGCTACTGGAGTGTGGACTACATAAGGGGACCCACCAGAGCTTCTATCCGGATCAGAGAGACTGTAAGCGGGACCTCTGGCGAGAGGCCGAAGTATCCCTTCCTTTGTTTCCGCGAATTCTGCTGTTCCTGTTTTTTTTCCGGCTGGGACGCCTTCCTGCAAAGACAGACAGGCCTGCGACGGGGGACACATCCTTCTGGAGTAAAGGACTGGTAACGTGTGAGTAGGGACAGTGAGGGTCAGCTTATCAGTACACGTTATTACTGTGCATATTTACGGTTGTCATTTATTGTTTTTTTTTCTTTGCTGTGTTAAAAATGTATGCGAGTAAAGATACGGTTGTCAAGATAGAGTCTGTGTGTGGGGATCTTGCTGGGCCAGATCATAGATACCAATGCGCGGCCTTGCCCGCGGTCACTTCAAACTGCTCCAGGTCCCTGATATTTGAAGGGAGCCTTCTCCAAACTGCCATTTTGCGATCTCTCCACAGGTGTTCTATGGGATTCAGGTCTGGACTCATTGCTGGCCACCTTAGAAGTCTCCAGTGCTTTCTCTAAAACCATTTTATAGTGCTTTTGGAAGTGTGTTTTGGGTTATTGTCCTGCTGGAAGACCCATGACCTCTGAGGGAAACCCAGCTTTCTCACACTGGGCCCTACATTATGCTGCAAAATTTGTTGGTAGTCTTCAGACTTCATAATGCCATGCACACGGTCAAGCAGTCCAGTGCCAGAGGCAGCAAAGCAACCCCAAAACATCAGGGAACCTCCACCATGTTTGACTGTAGGGACCGTGTTCTTTTCTTTGAATGCCTCTTTTTTTTTCCTGTACACTCTATGTTGATGCTTTTTCCCAAAAAGCTCGACTTTTGTCTCATCTGACCAGAGAACATTCTTCCAAAACGTTTTAGGCTTTCTCAGGTAAGTTTTGGCAAACTCCAGCCTGGCTTTTTTATGTCTTGGGGTAAGAAGTGGGGTCTTCCTGGGTATCCTACCATACAGTCCCTTTTCATTCAGACGCCAACGGATAGTACGGGTTGACACTGCTGTACCCTCGGACTGCAGGGCAGCTTGAACTTGTTTGGATGTTAGTCGAGGTTCTTTATCCACCATCCGCACAATCTTGCGTTGAAATCTCTCGTCAATTTTTTTTTCCGTCCACATGTAGGGAGGTTAGCCACAGTGCCATGGGCTTTACACTTCTTGATAACACTGCGCACAGAAGACACAGGAACATTCAGGTCTTTGGAGACGGACTTGTAGCCTTCAGATTGCTCATGCTTCCTCACAATTTGGTTTCACAAGTCCTCAGACAATTCTTTGGTCTTCTTTCTTTTCTCCATGCTCAATGTGGTACACACAAGGACACAGGACAGAGGTTGAGTCAACTTTAATCCATGTTAACTGGCAGCAAGTGTGATTTAGCTATTGCCAACACCTGTTAGGTGCCACAGGTAAGTTACAGGTGCTGTTAATTACACAAATTAGAGAAGCATCACATGATTTTTCAAACAGTGCCAATACTTTTGTCCACCCCCTTTTTTAGGTTTGGTGTGGAATTATATCCAATCTGGCTTTAGGACAATTCTTTTTGTGTTTTTTTCATTGAAGACAAATTAAATGAAGAGAATAATACCAAAGAATTTATGATTGCAATCATTTTCAGGAAGAAATTGAGCATTATCTGACAGAATTGCCGGGGTGCCAATACTTTTGGCCAGCACTGTATACTGTATATGGGCGTGTGTATATATATATGTATACTGGTATGTGTGTGTATATGTGTGTATATATGTGTATATATGTATACTGTATATGTGTGTATATATGTATACTGTATATGTGTGTATATATGTATACTGTATATGGGTGTGTATATATATATATATATATATATACTGTATATGGGTGTGTATATATATATACTGTATACTGGGTGTGTATATATGTATACTGTATAAGTGTGTATATATATATATATATATATACTGTATGTGTGTATATATATGTATACTGGTATATGTGTGTATATATGTATACTGTATATGGGTGTATATATGTATACTGTATATGTGTATATATATGTATACTGTATATGTGTGTATATATGTATACTGTATATATGTGTATATATGTATACTGTATGTGGGTGTGTATATATATATATATATATATATACTGTATATGGGTGTGTATATATATATACTGTATACTGGGTGTGTATATATGTATACTGTATAAGTGTGTATATATATATATATACTGTATGTGTGTATATATATGTATACTGGTATATGTGTGTATATATATGTATACTGTATATGGGTGTATATATGTATACTGTATATGTGTATATATGTATACTGTATATGTGTATATATATATGTATACTGTATATGTGTGTATATATGTATACTGTATATGTGTGTATATGTATACTGTATATGGGTGTGTATATATATGTATACTGTATATGTGTGTATATATGTATACTGTATATGTGTGTGTATATGTATACTGTATATGGGTGTGTATATATGTATACTGTATATGTGTGTATATATATGTATACTGTATATGGGTGGATATATACAGTACAGACCAAAAGTTTGGACACACCTTCTCATTTAAAGATTTTTCTGTATTTTCATGACTTTGAAAATTGTACATTCACACTGAAGGCATCAAAACTATGAATTAACACATGTGGAATTATATACTTAACAAAAAAGTGTGAAACAACTGAAAATATGTCTTATATTCTAGGTTCTTCAAAGTAGCCACCTTTTGCTTTGATGACTGCTTTGCACACTCTTGGCATTCTCTTGATGAGCTTCTAGAGGTAGTCACCGGAAATGGTCTTCACCTCACAGGTGTGTCCTGTCAGGTTTAATATGATAAAGTGCTTTATTCTTTGTCGGGTCCAGGGGTCCTGTAGAATGTGAATCCCTGAGGAACAGTGTATCCTTGGCTTGTGCCAAGACAGAAGAAAAGTTGCTGAACACTTGGTACCCCAAAGTGATCAATCTATTTGCCAATCAAGATGCCCTGCAGTTGATTAATGCGGACAAATTGGATTCCTTTTATAACTGCGTCTCGACTAGCGGGGTGCCTCAAGGGTCTGTCTTGGGCCCTATATTATTTAATATATTTATTAATGATCTAGTGGAAGGGTTGCATAGTAAAATAGCAATATTTGCAGATGATACTAAACTTTGTAAAGTAGTTAATACAGATGAGGATAGGGCACAGCTACAGGAGGATTTAGATAAATTGGGGAGTTGGGCCAAAAAATGGCAAATGGGGTTCAATGCCGATAAATGTAAGGTCATGCACATGGGAAAGAAAAACAGCAGTCACCCATACATATTAAATGGGAAACCGTTGGGGAAATCTGACATGGAGAAGGACCTGGGCGTCTTGGTTAACAGCAAATTAAATTGGAGTGCCCAGTGTCAGGCAGCAGCTGCGAAGGCAAATAGAGTCATGGCATGCATCAGAAGAGGAATAGGGGCATATGATGAGAACATTGTTCTTCCTCTGTATAAAGCGCTGGTAAGGCCGCACTTAGAATATTGTGCACAGTTCTGGGCTCCGGTGCTCAGGAAAGACATATTGGAGCTAGAGAGGGTACAAAGGAGGGCGACTAAGGTAATAAAGGGAATGGAGGGACTAGAATACCCAGAGAGGTTGTCCAAATTAGGCCTATTTACGTTGGAAAAGAGAAGGCTTAGGGGAGACCTCATAAACATGTATAAATACATCAGGGGGCTGTACAGAGATCTCTCCCATGACCTGTTTATACCAAGGATGGTGACAAAGATGAGGGGGCACACTATGCGTCTGGAGGAAAGGAGGTTCCTGCACCAGCATAGAAGGGGATTCTTTACGGTCAGAGCCGTGAGACTCTGGAACTCTCTGGGAGAGGAAGTGGTGATGTCCAACTCACTTAATGAGTTCAAGAGAGGACTGGACGCCTTTCTTGAGAACAATAAAATTACGTCTTATGCTTAGTGATAGTTAATTAATCCAGGGATTTAATCTGACTGCCAGATTGGAGTCGGGAAGTGAATTTTTCCTCAATGATGTAAATTGGCCTATACCGCATGTTTTTATTTTGCCTTCCCCTGGATCAACGCTGCGGAATAGCTGCAGTGCACAAGAAATAGGCTGAACTGGATGGACGCTTGTCTTTTTTCGGCCTTTTAAACTATGTAACTATGTAACTATGTAACACTTATGTCCAAGCAGGTAAAGGCGGCTGCAAGATCCGTGATATATAAGGATTCATGTTCATTATTGTATCTCTGGATCAGACATAGACTCAGAGTGATACAACTAAATAGACCCTATAGGGGTAAAGTTGGCATATCCGGGGGGAAATATATCCCAGATTTGCCAAACTGAGCCAACTCATGAAACACATGGGTACATAGGAGAAGAAAGAGTTAATTGGCGTAAAAAATATAAATTTTTATTCCATCAAGTTAAAAAACGTACATAGTAAAAAGAGAAATGACATAATACGGATAGTATAAAGACACTAATTAGATTACCAATGTAGCAAGATATGTTACAAAGTATACATATATGGTCACGCATATGGTCACAGTGGGACATGAGCAATATAGATAATATAGCATAAGGTTAGTATATCAAGACAATCCAATGAGTGTAATAATATATCAAAAAGTAATCCATAAGTATTCCATAGTCATTGGATTTACACTTGCCATATGCATCAGGTATCCATCTAAATAATGCTCCTGCCCACAAATAATCAGATACATGTCACATAAAACATTTTTTAAGGTAGTCTCTTACCACAAAGAGTGCCAAAAAGGAGGGTAAAGTGCATAAAGGAGCGCACAGTGGCAGAGTGGTATTCCCATCTCATATATTTATGGCACTTCCACAGTCTGAGGACGCACATTCGGCTGAAGTATATTGCTGCGCAGGGACATGCCGGGTCCCTGAGCTGCAATGCATGCCGCCAGCCAATCAAAGGCCAGTAGCTGATGTCGGCGTGCCAGTCACGAGCGACGCATGGAAGTGACGTCATGCGCTGCCCTTGCCGGCACACTGAAATCAGCTACAGAAGAAGACGCCGCATGTCGTGGGAGCGCAGGAAGGTAAGAAGAATCATTTATTTTTGTTTATTTAATGTATTACAAAAGAACAACAGAACATTATACCAGGAAAGGGCCAAGGATGGGGAGCATTAGACAAGGAAGGGGCTCAGGGTGGGGAGAATTAGACAAGGAAGGGGCCCAGGATGGGGAGCATTATATAAAGAAGGGGCCCAGGATGGGGAACATTATACAAGGAAAGGGCCCAGGATAGGGAGCATTATACCAGAATGGGGGTCATTATACCATGACATGGGCCAGGATGAAGGACATTACACCAGGAAGGGCACAAGGATGGAGGTCATTATACCAGAATGGGGCCTAGGATGGGGGACAGGATACCAGGATGGAGGACATTGTTATAGGATGGGGGACATTGTACCAGGATTGGGGACATTGTTACAGGAAGGGGCCAGGATGGGGGACATTATTACAGTAAGAGGCCCAGGACCAAGGACATTATACCAGGAAGGAGCCCAGGATTGGGACGTTATTGCTGAAAGGGGCTCAGGATGGGGGGTATTATACACAGAAGGTGGATATTATAACAGGAAGAGGCCCAGGATCGGGGATATTATAACAGGAAGGGGCGCAGGATGGGGAACATTATACCAGGAAGGGGCCTAGAATGAGAGACATTATTATAGGATGGGGCTACAATGGGAAACATCCAAGGCAGGGACGAACACGCGCATCATTATCGGATCTAGAATGCTACAAGGGCCCATACATCTGACCAACATGCTGGTGGGGGCCCAGGTCCAAATTTTGCACATCTGCAGGAACATGGCATATGGCTTAACAGTATGTCATATGTTGGGAAGGGGTTAAGCTACAGCACATTACATAGCCTCTTGCAGCTATATCAATGGAAAAATTAAAAAATGTATGGCTTTTTGAAGAAGGGAAGGAAAAAATGCAAAACAAAAAATTATCCGGTCCTGAAGGGATTAAGGAGTTCCCACCCACAGTAAATGTTGTCACTCAGCTTAAAATCTTCACTTGCTTATTAGCAGAAGCTAAGGTTTCATTAGGATCTCCGAGGCTAAAGTTACATGCGGCTCCAGCTTACATGTAAAGGGGATGGTATCAAGGAGTCTCGCCAAACTTTCCCTACAAATGTCCAACAATTCAGAATTCATATCCATTGATAATTTATCTTCTAAAATGATAGCATTTTTTTTCTATCCTTTTCATTTTATGTGTAATTAACTTTTTGCTCTCCTCCTTTAAGCAATGGGAGGAACGACTGATAAGGATCCAGGAAACCATTGATGAATGGCTGAAGGTGCCGACCCAGTGGCTTTAATCTTCTCTTCTGAGGACATCATGCAGCAAATGCCTGAAGAAGGACGCTTATTCCAGACTGTGGACAGAAACTGGAGAGAGATCATGAAACATTGCGTTAAAGACCCGAAGGTAAATGGATGCTTCATGGTGGACTGATACAAGAAAGCACGGTCATCTTGCATCCAGGATTGATGTTTTCCAAGAGTCCGTGTCCTGATGCTTCCATCACAAGGATCCCGGGTTATGGGGCTCCGCACTGCCTGGACTCCAGCCTCCCGCATCTTCTATTTTCTATCCAAATAGGTTCTAATTTTTCTTTTAATATAAACTATTGGCACAATAGTCAATGAATGTGACCTTTTTTCAGTCTCTATAACTATATAATGGAATCTTACTTATGGGCTATCTACTTTGTTTTAGGTTTTAAGCGCCACTTCTCTGACCGGACTTCTGGAGAAACTTCAGGACAGCAATGTGCTTCTGGATAAAATCATGAAAGGGCTGAATGCCTATCTGGAGAAGAAGAGGCTTTTTTCCCACGGTATAGTCCTTTCACTTGTTGCAATGATTGTATATATTCCTTAAATATTTTTTTTTCTTATTTAAACGCATTGAAATCATTTTTGTAATTGGATTTCATTAATAATTTTGCACTGTTTGCCTTCTATTGGCTCTGTGTTGCGCTGGCTATTGGACTTATTTTTAATCTGTCTTTTTTCAGCTCCTCTTAGCCGATTTATGACCACAGATCACATCAAAGCTGAATGTGCAGGAAACAAAAAGCCTAACGGTGCAACATTTTTAATGAAACTGAATTGTCGCAAATACTCGCAATTAAATGGGTATTCCCATCTCCAAGATCCTATCCCAATATGTAGTAGGCGTAGTAATAATAATAATATTAGCAAATACCTCCAATTAGAAGTGTAGTATAGTTCTTCTGATTCACTATGTCGCTTTCCCCATGTGCAAGGCATTGCAGTAGCTTCGGTATCCATGGTTACGACCACTTATATAGTGACAGTTATTTGCTAGTGGTCGTAACCTAAGCTACTGCAATGCCCTGCACATGGGGTAAGCAACAAAACAAATCAGAAGAACTATACTAAACTTCTAATTGGAGGTATTTGCTAATATTATTATAATTACGCATACTACATATTGGGGTAGAATCCTGGAGATGGGAATACACATTTCAGTTAAATAAAAAAAAGTTCCCAAAGCTGGATAGCCCCTTTAAGCTAACCATACGCATGACATATGAGATACCCGTGGTCTGAATGGTTATTTGGCTATTTCTCCTGACTCCCACCTATTCTGCTGAACAGTCATGTGGTTTTAATGGGGAGAGAGGAGAAAGTCGGTACTGGACACCTCCGGCAGCGGGTTATCTCCCCTGAGAACCAAAAGACCGGGTATTGAAATCCCATCTGCCCGATCCTTCTGGCCCTGACATCCTCTATCGGGGGAGAGTCAGGAGACCCCCATACACATCAGTGGGTAGGCCGGTCCTGCTGCAATCGTCAGGTTTAAACTATTTTAATCCAATGTGTATGGGGACTGAATCTTTACTTTAAAGCTTTGCTTTTCTATTTTCTCACATAGACACTAATACAAATGGCGCCTGACCCAATACTTTAATGACATCTTTATCATATTGTGCATTTTCGCTTTAGCTTTTTCTTCCTGTACAACGATGAAATGCTAGAAATTCTCTCTGAGACTAAAGATCCTCTGCGGGTCCAACCACATCTAAAGAAGGGCTTTGAAGGCATAGCAAAGCTGGAGCTCCTTCCTAACCTGGACATCAAAGCCATGTACAGCACCGAGGGGGAACGCGTAGAGCTCATCCAGACCATCTCCACCTCCGAGGCTCGGGGGGCCGTGGAGAAGTGGCTCATCCAAGGGGAAGATGTCATGTTAAGGAGCGTGCATGATGTTATTGCTCGGTCACGAATGGTACGGATCTACCTACAGACCAAAAGCATTAATTGGAACTAATCTAGTCTATATATATAATCGTCTTATCCCGTCTGTCTGTCTGTGTGTCTGTCTGTCCAGGAAATCCCGCGTCGCTCATTGGTCCGGCAGCGGCCAATCAGCGCCGGGGGATTTCTAAAAAAAGATGGCGGCCGTTAGCGGCTCATCTGCGGGACGGAGCTGAGCGGCGATGCAGCCGGGAGATGACCGGCGCAAGGCGCTCATCTCCCGGCCGGCAACAGCAGAAGGAACCCGACCGACGGACCCATCTGCGGGATGGAGATGCAGCCGGAAGATGAGCGCCGCGAGGCGCTCATCTCCCGGCCGGTAGCAGCGGAAGGACCGCCAGCGTCGCTGACCTCCATGCGGAAGGGAGGACCGGGGAGCGGCGCTGCGGGTCGGGATACTTCTGCTGTGAGCGCCCGCTATGTCCCGGGTTCTCGCAGCGGAAGTAGCCGCACAGGCAGCGCCGCTCCCCGGTCCTCACCAAGACGATTCGATGATTGATCGCGGTCTTCGGACCCGACCAATCACTGATCTTAGCGCAAAACTTAAACACCGCTGTGCTGATTGGTCGCCGACGCTGCCCGCGACCAATCACCGATCTTGGCTCCACATTTAAACACCGCTGTGGTGATTGGTCGCGGCCGATATTTAAATTTGGCGCCAAAATCGGTGATTGGTCGCGGCCGATATTTCAATTTGGCGCCCAAATCGGTGATTGGTCGCGGTCAGCGTCCGCGACCAATCAGCACAATAGTGTTTAACTTTGGCGCCAAGATCAGTCATTGGTCGCGGGCCAAGACAGCGACCAATCACCGATTTGTGCGGCACTTTTAAATAGCGTCCGTGACCAATTGGATGTCAGCGCCGCTCCCCGGTCCTCCCTTCACACCCTAGCCGCATGGATGTCAGCGCCGCTCCCCGGTCCTCCCTTCACACCCTAGCCGCATGGATGTCAGCGCCGCTCCCCGGTCCTCCCTTCACACCCTAGCCGCATGGATGTCAGCGGCGCTGCCTGTGCGGATACTTCCGCTCCGAGAACCCGGGACATGAGCGGGCGCTCGCAGCAGAAGTATCTGGACTCGCAGCGCCGCTCCCCGGTCCTCCCTTAACACCCTAGCCGCTGATGTCCCCACTGTATCCGCATGGTCTTACAAAGGTCCGGACATTTGTGTTAAAAATCGCTGATTGGTCGCTGGCGCTGCCCGCAACCAATCACCGATTTGGGCGCCAAATTTAAATATCAGCCGCGACCAATCAGCACAGCGGTGTTTAAATGTGGAGCCAAGATCGGTGATTGGTCGCGGCCGATATTTAAATTTGGCGCCCAAATCGGTGATTGGTCGCGGGCAGCGCCAGCGACCAATCAGCGATTTTTAACACAAATGTCCGGACCTTTGTAACACCATGCGGATACTGTGGGGACATCAGCGGCTAGGGTGTGAAGGGAGGACCAGGGAGCGGCGCTGCGGGTCGTGATACTTCTGCTCCGAACGCCCGCTCATGTCCCGGGTTCTCGGAGCGGAAGTTTCCGCACAGGCAGCGCCGCTGACATCCATGCGGCTAGGGTGTGAAGGGAGGAACGGGGAGCGGCGCTGACATCCAATTGGTCGCGGACGCTATTTAAAAGTGCCGCACAAATCGGTGATTGGTCGCGGTCTTGGCCCACAACCAATCACGGATCTTGCCGCAAAAGTTAAACACTACGGTGCTGATTGGTCGCGGACGCTGACAGCGACCAATCACCGATTTTGGCGCCACATTCAAATATCGGCCGCGACCAATCACCGATCTTGGCTCCACATTTAAACACCGCTGTGCGGATTGGTCGCGGACGCTATTTAAATGTGGCACCAAAATCGGTGATTGGTCGCGCCCAGCGTCGGCGACCAATCAGCACAGCGGTGTTTAAATGTGGAGCCAAGATCGGTGATTGGTCGCGGCCGATATTTGAATGTGGCGCCCAAATCGGTGATTGGTCGCTGTCAGCGTCCGCGACCAATTAGCACCGTAGTGTTTAACTTTGGCCGCAAGATCAGTGGTTGGTTGCGGGCCAAGTCGGCGATCAATCACCGATTTGTGCGGCACATTTAAATAGCGGCCGCGACCAATTGGATGTCAGCGCCGCTCCCCGGTGCTCCCTTCACGCCCTAGCCGCATGGATGTCAGCGCCGCTGCCTGTGCGGATACTTCCGCTCCGAGAACCCGGGACATGAGCGGGCGCTCGCAGCAGAAGTATCCCGACCCGCAGCGCCGCAACCCCGGTCCTCCCTTCACACCCTAGCCGCTGATGTCCCCACAGTATCCGCATGGTGTTACAAAGGTCCGGACATTTGTGTTAAAAATCGCTGATTGGTCGCTGACGCTGCCGCCGACCAATCACCGATTTAGGCGCCAAATTTAAATATCGGCCGCGACCAATCACCGATCTTGGCTCAACATTTAAACACCGCTGTACTGATTGGTCGCGGACGCTATTTAAATGTGCCGCCAAAATTGGTGATTGGTCGCGCACAGCGTCGGCGACCAATCAGCACAGCGGTGTTTGAATTTGCCGCCAAGATCGGTGATTGGTCGCGGCCAGCGCCAGCGACCAATCAGCGATTTTTAACACAGATGTCCTGACCTTTGTAACACCATGCGGATACTGTGGGGACATCAGTGGCTAGGGTGTGAAGGGAGGACCGGGGAGCGGCGCTGCGAGTCCGGATACTTCTGCTGCGAGCGCCCACTCATGTCCCGGGTTCTTGCAGCGGAACTATCCGCACAGGCAGCGGCGCTGACATCCATGCGGCTAGGGTGTGAAGGGAGGACCGGAGAGTGGCGCTGACATCCAATTGGTCGCGGCCGCTATTTAAATTTAAATGTGGCGCCAAAATCGGTGATTGGTCGCGCCCAGCGTCGGCGACCAATCAGCACAGCGGTGTTTAAATGTGGAGCCAAGATCGGTGATTGGTCGCGGCCGATATTTAAAATTGGCGCCCAAATCGGTGATTGGTCGCGGGCAGCGCCAGCGACCAATCAGCGATTTTGAACACAAATGTCCGGACCTTTGTAACACCCTGCGGATACTGTGGGGACATCAGCGGCTAGGGTGTGAAGGGGGGACCGGGGAGCGGCGCTGCGGGTCCGGATACTTCTGCTCCGAGCGCCCGCTCATGTCCCGGGTTCTCGCAGCGGAAGTAGCCGCACAGGCAGGGGCGCTCCCCTGTCCTCTCTAATACGATTCCGCTCCCCGCTCCTCACCAATACGATTCGCTGATTGGTCGCGCTCTCCACACCCGACCAATCAGTGATCTTGGCGCTAAAGTTAAACACCGCTCTGCTGATTGTTCGCGTCCGCTGCCCGCAACCAATCACCGATTTGGGCGCCACATTTAAATAGCGGCCGCGACCATTCACCGATCTTGCCGCCACATTTAAACACTGCTGTGCTGATTGGACGCGGACGCCGGACGCGTCCAATCAACGAGATTGGCGCCAAATTTAAGCAACGCTCTGCTGATTGATCGCGGTCGCTGGCCGAGATCAATCAGCAGTATTGGCGCAAAATTTAAACAACGCTCTGCTGATTGGTCGCGGTTGTCGGCCGTGACCAGTCAGCAGTATTGGCGCCAAATTTAAACCTCACTCTGCTGATTGGTCGCAACCACCGGCCGCGACCAATCTGCGTTTTTGGTGCCAAATTTAAACAACGCTCTGCTGATTGGTCACGGTCGCCGGCCGAGACCAATCAGCAGCATTGGGGCCAAATGTAAACCCCGCTGTGCTGATTGGTCGCGGTCGCCGGCAAAGACCCATCAGCATTATTGGTGCCAAATTTAAACCCTGCTCTACTGATTGGTCGCAGCCGCCAGCCGCGACTAATCAGCGATTTTGGTGCCAAATTTAAACACCGCACTGCTGATTGGTCGCGGCCGCCAGCCGCGACCAATCAGCGAGATTGGCGCCAAATTTAAACGCCGCTCTGCTGATTGGTCGCGGCCGCCATCCGCGACCAATCAGCGAGATTGGCGCCAAATTTAAACAACGCTCTGCTGATTGTTCGCTGTCGCCGGCCTCGACCAATCAGCGATTTTGGCGCCAAATTTAAAGAATGCTCTGCTGTTTGGTCACGGCCGGCGACCAATCTGTGATTTTGGCGCCGAATTTAAACCCCACTCTGCATCGCTCTGCTGATTGGTCGCGGTCGGCGGCCATGACCAGTCAGCAGTATTGGCGCCAAATTTAAACACCGCTCGGCTGATTGGTCGCGACTAATCAGCGATTTTGGTGCCAAATTTAAACACGCTCTCCAGTCCTCACTAACACGGTTCGCTGATTGGTCGCGGCCGCCGCCCGCGACCAATCATCGATATTGCCGCCAAATTTAAACACCGCTTTGCTGATTGGTCGCGGTTGCCGAACGCGACCAATCAGCGATTTTGGCGCCAAATTTAAACACAGCTCTGCTGATTGCACCCGGTCGGCCGCATACCTATTCTAGAATACCCGATGCATTAGAATCGGGCCACCATCTAGTTCTTTTATATTTGTATAAGATTATTTGGCGGCAGTGAATGATTTGTGGATGATGTATCTCTTGCAATAGAGCCAGGTAGCAGATCTTCTACCTGCAATCGGTAGAAATGAATTTGCTAGATAATACTAGTAAGGTTGTCCCTCTCTTAAATGCTTCTGTCAACGTAATTTAACTTTCTTTTTTAAAAGGCATACCCTGCGACTGCAAGAAAAGACTGGGTGAGGGAATGGCCGGGACAGGTCGTGCTCTGTGTGTCTCATGTTCTGGACAAGTGAAGTGCATGAAGCTATCGGCAGTGGCCCAGAGGTACGGCATAAGCTCCTTTACTGATCAAGGTTGCTTCACTATAAACAGTCATGGCCGGAAGTGTTGGCACCCTTGAAGTTGTTCCAGAAAATGAAGTATTTTTCCATAAAAAATTGCATGTGTATTTTCTGTTATACACATGTTTATTTCCTTTGTATGTATTGGAACAACACAAAAAAAGGCAAATTGGATATAATTTCACACAAAACCCCATAAATGGGTCGGACAAAATTGTTGGCATCTTTCCAAAATTGTGGGTAAACAATTTTGTTTCAAGCATGTGATGTTCGTTCAAACTCACCTGTGGCAAGTAAAAGGTGCGGGCAATATGAAAATCACACCTGAAACCTGATACAAAGGGGAAAAGTTGACTCAGTCTTTGCGTTGTTACGTGCCACACTAAGCAGGGAGAACAGAAAGAGGAGAAGAGAACTGTCTGAGGACTTGAGAACCAAAATTGTTGACTAATATCTTCTTTTTGTGTTGTTCCAATATACACAAATGAAATAAACATGTGAACAACAAAACGTGTAATTGTAATAATTTTCTGGGAGAAATACATATATATACATTCATAGACAGACTTCATGAGTTCTCCTGCTAATAGACTGTCATACCCAGAGACGCAGCTTATAGGAGTTTCCAGGGGGGGATATACCATTGGTGCAACAGAGGTAAGGGGACCCACATTCACATCCAAAGATGCAAGCAGCTTATTTCACAGTACGTTATTAGACTGCAAAGAGCCCATGTAGTGTTCTTGCCCAGGGGTCTTCTCCTGGGGGTTGCAGTTGTACAGCGGCTCAATATCTTGAAGGTACCCAAAAGGCTCCATAGTATTGTTGGGATTTTGCATTGATTCATGCATCTTGTCTAGAGATGCGCAACTAAATTTGCAGGACCTTGGTCTAAGAGAGCAGGTTAGTAGTCTGTGGCTGTTGGATGGGAGCCTTGCTAACCGCCTCTTACATGCCGGCATCCCTGGCTCCTCTTTTGATTAGCCGGCCAGGCGTGATGTCATTTGTGCCTCACACCACAACTATGACATCGACATCAAAAGAGGAGCCGGAGATGCCGGTTCACGGGGCTCCGGTCCTGCGGCCGTGGAATACTGACCGGACTGTTGGACCAGAGTCCTGCAAATCCATTCGCTCATCTCTACTCTCGTCATATCTACCAATAAGGGAAGACATTGTATGGGATTTCCCATAATACCAGCATAAAATGAATCCATCTGCATTGAGTTTTCCATGCTGTTTGTAGCAGGGTTTTATAGAGGTACATCTGGGTATTTGGAGCAATTTGCGAGGAGGCAAATTGTCCCAGCAGACTCGCAGCACATTGGGGGCTCTCGTCACCATAGAGGGGCACGCTCGTGACGTGGTCAGGGAAATGATCGAAACAGGTTTGTGCAAACATCATGGCTGGCAGCAAACTTTCCAATACCATGTTCTATTTATTATACACTACATGGAGAAAGGTATTGTGCCCCCTCCACATTACACCTACAGGGGCTTTTATGGCCTCCTATTCTAATCCATATCCAGGATGTTAATATGGAGTCCGTCCCTCTACAGATATCACAGCTCAATATGCCGAGCACCTTCATACATTTCACCATATTCCTATGTTCTTTCCATATCTATGTTATGTTCCCCCCTCTTTTCTTTGAGTTTTCATAGGACACAATTGATCTTGTCACAGTAAAGCAATCTTGGGGTGTACTTACAATGACGTCTATGGGGCAGTAGTCATTTCTGCATATTGAGATGGTGGTCCCTATATAGGAATGTTTTGGCATCTGTAGGTGTCGGCATCCCCTGTATATGACTCATTGCCACAATTGATCTTCTTTATAGTCAGTGGTTTGGATGGCCTAGGTGCGGTTTGTAATATTTTCTATCAATGGTGTGTGTGCCCTCCTCTGTGCAGTGTCGTTCTATAACCATGGATGGACTAATAAAGGGGTTTTATGTCAATTCCTTTAATGACCTTTTGTTCGGTTTCTTTGTAGGTATTATGTCATTCTCCGAGTGGTCAGCCATTCTAAGCCTGAGCAGACATATGGCAATGTAATTGATGTGTGCCTGACATTGTTCTTCCCTATGTGGCGGTGACATATTTATGCTGCCATTCTCCAGTATTTGTTCTAATTAATCATCCTAAAGGTGTTTAGTGGGGTTGAGGTTGAGAACGTGTGGGAAACAGTTCTGCTCTTCTATTCCCTTAGGGTTGGAAGCTACAATTGTTTAAAATGTGTAACATACCTGGCGGCGTCCTTGCATGGTGGTCCATCTCCCACTGTGCAAGAGCGCGCACTTGATCTCCTGTCCAGAATGTCTCTCTGGCTTCCCTCCATGCTGTCTGTTTGTGTCTGTTTCTGCTGCTTAAGGGCGGCGCCCGATCACTTCCTGCTTTTTGTACCTGCTGTGGGTCACACCTCTTGTGCGTCCTCAGCCTATTGCTGTCTGTCACCTGGTATATAGCTCAGCTGCGCCCATCTATCCCTGCCTGAGCATAGTGTTTCTTTCAGTGTGTGCTTGCACTCTGAAGGTGCCAGGTCCCGTTCTGTGTTCTCTTGTCTGCCTATCCTGGAGGCTGTATTTCCAGGCCTGTCTGAACACGCTCCTAGCCTGTTCCTCCTGCCTTCTAGGGGCCGATTACCTAGACCTGTTCCTGTATCTTGTCTGACCTGTCTGAACACGCTCCTAGCCTGTTCCTCCTGCCTTCTAGGGGCCGATTACCTAGACCTGTTCCTGTATCTTGTCTGTCCTGTCTGAACACGCTCCTTGCCTGTTCGTCCTGCCTCTCTGGGGGCCGTATTCCCAGACCCGCTCCTGTATCCCGCTGCAGTGTCGGTCTCCTCCGTACACTCAGTTCCAGTCTGAACTCTCTCCTATCCTTTACCTGTTTTGCCTCTATGTCCGTTCCCTTCCTTTTTCTGCAGAGTCTGAACTCGTACCTAACTCCTGCTTGTTGTCTCTGTACTCCCGTTTGTGAGTTTGTGGTCCACTCGCTACTTCACTGCAAGTACCCTGTGGGTGTCTGGCTCTGCCTTTCCCTTCCTGTCTGTTCCGTGTGTACAGAGCCCTGTCCCCCCTACTCAGCCTAGCCTGCTCTGACTCCTTTGCTCACCGCTCCGGCGGTTCTAGCCTGCTCTGACTCCTTGCTCACCGCTCCGGCGGTTCTAGTCTGCTCTGACCCCTTTGCTTACCGCTCCGGCGGTTCTAGCCTGCTCTGCTTCTGCCCGCTGCTCCGGCAGTCCTGTCCTGCCCTGCTTCTGCCCGCTGCTCCGGCAGTCCTGTCCTGCCCTGCTTCTGCCCGCTGCTCCGGCAGTCCTGTCCTGCCCTGCTTCTGCCCGCTGCTCCGGCAGTCCTGTCCTGCCCTGCTTGTGCCCGCTGCTCCGGCAGTCCTGTCCTGCCCTGCTTGTGCTCGCTCCTCCTGCAGCCCTGTCCTGCTCTGTTCTTGCCCACCGCTTCGGGCGTTCCCTCTCTGCTGTGGTTGTCTACCGCATCTGCGGTTCTGTGACCCAGTCTGTACTGGGTCTTAACCTTTCTGTGCTCCAGCCCGTCCTTTCGGCCAGTACCTCCCTGCCTGCATACTCGCCTGTATCCACCCATCTGCATACCTGCCGTGTTTGCTTATATCCACCAGTCTGTGCCAGCCTAACCTGCCTGTTCCTGAGTCCCAGTGTGTACTGGGTCCTATCCCGCCTGTGTTCCTACCTGCTAGTGCCTCCCTGTCTGCACTCTAGCTGTGCTTGCCTGTACCCCTCTACCTGTATTGTTCCTGAGTCCCAGTGTGTACTGGGTCCTATCCCGCCTGTGTTCCTACCTGCTAGTGCCTCCCTGTCTGCACTCTAGCTGCACTTGCCTTTACCCGCCTGCCTGCATACCAGTCGTGCCTGCCTATACCCTCCAGTCTGTGCGCCAGCCTAACCAGCCTGATCCAGTAATCCCTGTGTGGGTCAACCCCCGTGTCCGGAGTTTGACCTGGAGTAGCACCTGGTCCCTCTGCCCGGTTTCTCCCTGGTGCACTGGCGTCGTATGCCGTCGTGCCATCTTGGTCGGATCGGCCAGGTACTTAGTCACGCCCCTCCAGGCACTCTCCGGTTCATGGTCCAGTGGAATCACTACAATCACACGCACACGCCGCTCAGCCCGGGCGTGTGCATAACAAAATGTCTTGTGCTGAAGCATTAAGATATCTTTTCACTGGAACTAAGGGGCCTAGACCACCCCCTAAAAACAAGGCCATACCTCCACCACCAAACTGCCCAGCGGGCACAATGCAGTTAATAGGGTAACGTTCTCCTGGCATTCACCAAATCCAGACTCGTCCATCAGATGCCAGATAGAGAAGTGTGATCCGTCACTGCACAGAACAGGTCTCCTCCAGAGTCCTGTGGTGGCGGCTTCACACCACTCCATCCGACGCTCGGCATCGTGCTTGGTGATGTAAGGCTGCATGCAGCTGCTCGGCCATAAAGCTCCAGGCGGGGGCGCAGTGTTTGTGGTGATGTTGTTACCAAAGTAGATCTGGACTCTGCAGTTATGGAGTCAGGAGAGCGTTCTGCCCTCTGCTCCTCAGCACTCAGTGACCCCGCTCTGTAATGTTCTGGGGTCTCCTGAGTTGCTGCAGTTCCTTCCACTCCTTAATAATATCACTCACATGTGATGGGGGAAGATTTAGGAGGGAAGAAATGTAATATCCAGACTTGTTACCCCGGTGGCTCCTATTACAGGACCGCGCTGGTATCAGAGGGCTCTGCACCACCAGCCATTCTGTCATATGTTAGTAACAGCACACCGCATGGGAGGGCGGATGTTATACACCGGGGGGCGTGGGGATTGATGTTATACACTGGTGGGGGGCGAGAGTCTTAATGTTATACAAGGCCGAGGGGCCAGATGTTATACCCTAGGGGTACGAGGGGCTAGATGTTATACAAGTCCGAGGGCTGGATGTTATACACTGAGGAGCAAGGGGACGGATATTATATACCGGGGGGGCGAGAGGCCGGATGTTATACACCAGGGGGAGGGAGCGAGGGGACAGATGTTATACACCGGGGCTGGGGGCCGGATGTTATACCCTGGGGGCCAGATGTTATGCAATGGAGCGCTTGGGGTTGGATGTTATACAGTGGGGTTGAGGGGATGGATTTTATACACTGGAGGGGGGGCGAGGGGAGAGATGTTATACTAAACTAGGGGCGAGGGGTGGATGTTATACACCGGGGGAGGCGAGAGGCCGGATTTTATAAACTGGGGGCTGAGAGTCCGGATGTTATACACCGTGGGCAATGGGACTAAATGAAAAAAGCAGAATTCGGTGACTAGGAGTTTTGTCCTATAATGTATGTGCATTTGCCTTCCCTTTAGAAACTCTCCCTTGTGATTCTGCAGTGTCTTAGA
Source organism: Phyllobates terribilis (assembly GCF_046119375.1). Taxonomy (NCBI): domain Eukaryota; kingdom Metazoa; phylum Chordata; class Amphibia; order Anura; family Dendrobatidae; genus Phyllobates; species Phyllobates terribilis. The sequence goes on from NW_027363429.1 coordinate 714,567, forward strand.
GGTTGACTATCTTTTCCTACATTCCTCAGGAGTTTCTCATGAACAGACTTCCGGTGGCTTGCCCAACTCCGCTATTACTGGGAGAATGAGAATGCGAGAGTGCGAATCATCAACTGCAATGTGAAGTCCGCCTATGAGTACCTGGGCAGCTCCCCACGCCTGGTCATCACTCCGCTCACTGACCGATGCTAGCGGACTCTGCTATGATGTGATGGGTTATGCTCAGAAATGTTTTTGACTTTTGTATGATGCATGAAACTTATTAGCAATTATTATTGATATTTCATACCAGTTCTTTCATGTTTCATTGGTAGATCGGTGCTTTTTATCTAAATCTTGGTGGAGCTCCAGAAGGTCCGGCCGGCACAGGAAAAACTGAGACCACCAAAGATTTGGCCAAGGCGCTGGCCGTGCAGTGTGTGGTCTTTAACTGCTCTGATGGTTTGGACTACATAGCAATGTCAAAGGTACATACAATGTTAAGCTGCTCCATTGCAGATAATAAACTGACTCCATCCGATGTTCTGCTGACATCTTTTGATTATATAGTACAGACCAAAAGTTTGGACACACATTCTCATTTAAAGATTTTCCTGTATTTTCATGACTATGAAAATTGTACATTCACACTGAAAGCATCAAAACTATGAATTAACACATGTGGAATTATATACTTAACAAAAACGTGTGAAATAACAGAAAATATGTCTTATATTCTAGGTTCTTCAAAGTAGCTACCTTTTGCTTTGATGACTGCTTTGCACACTCTTGGCATTCTCTTGATGAGCTTCAAGAGGTAGTCACCGGAAATGGTTTTCACTTCACAGGTGTGCCCTGTCAGGTTTAATAAGTGGGATTTCTTGCCTTATAAATGGTGTTGGGACCATCAGTTGCGTTGTGCAGAAGTATGGTGGATACACAGCTGATAGTCCTATTGAATAGACTGTTAGAATTTGTATTATGGCAAGAAATAAGCAGCTAAGTAAAGAAAAACGAGTGGCCATCATTACTTTAAGAAATGAAGGTCAGTCAGTGCGAAAAATTGGGAAAACTTTGAAAGTGTCCCCAAGTGCAGTTGCAAAAACCATCAAGCGCTACTAAGAAACTGGCTCACATGAGGACAGCCCCAAGAAAGGAAGACCAAGAGTCACCTCTGCTTCTGAGGATAAGTTTATCCGAGTCACCAGCCTCAGAAATCGCAGGTTAACAGCAGCTCAGATTAGAGACCAGGTCAATGCCACACAGAGTTCTAGCAGCAGACACATCTCTTAAACGACTGTTAAGAGGCGACTTTGTGCAGCAGGCCTTCATGGTAAAATAGCTGCTAGGAAACAAGCAGAAGAGAGTTGTTTGGGCTAAAGAACACAAGGAATGGACATTAGACCAGTGGAAAATTGTGCTTTGGTCTGATGAGTCCAAATTTGAGATCTTTGGTTCCAGCCACCGTGTCTTTGTGCGACGCAGAAAAAGTGAACGGATGGACTCTACATGCCTGGTTCCCACCGTGAAGCATGGAGGAGGAGGTGTGATGGTGTGGGGGTGCTTTGCTGGTGACACTGTTTGGGATTTATTCAAAATTGAAGGCATACTGAACCAGCATGGCTACCACAGCATCTTGCAGCAGCATGCTATTTATTTTTCAACGGGACAATGACCCCAAACACACCTCCAGGCTGTGTAAGGGCTATTTGACCAAGAGGGAGAGTGATGGGGGGCTACGCCAGATGACCTGCACTGCAGTCACCAGACCTGAACCCAATAGAGATGGTTTGGGTTGAGCTGAACCGCAGAGTGAAGGCAAAAGGGCCAACAAGTGCTAAGCATCTCTGGGAACTCCTTCAAGATTGTTGGAAGACCATTTCCGGTGACTACCTCTTGAAGCTCATCAAGAGAATGCCAAGAGTGTGCAAAGCAGTCATCAAAGCAAAAGGTGGCTACTTTGAAGAACCTAGAATATAAGACATATTTTCAGTTGTTTCACACTTTTTTGTTAAGTATATAATTCCACATGTGTTAATTAATAATTTGATGCCTTCAGTGTGAATGTACAATTTTCATAGTCATGTAAATGCAGAAAATCTTTAAATGAGAAGGTGTGTCCAAACTTTTGGTCTGTACTGTATATACTTTTTTTTAGTTTTTCAAAGGGCTGGCATCATCGGGAACATGGGTGTGTTTTGATGAGTTTAACCATATTGAGCTGGAGGTGTTGTCCGTGGTGGCCCAACAGATTCTCCGCATCCAGAGAGCCATCCAGACGAAGATGGACATGTTCAACTTCGAAGGAACAGAGCTGAAGCTTAACCCAAATTGCTTCTTAGCCATTACCATGAATCCTGGCTACGCGGGACGTTCTGAGCTGCCGGATAACCTCAAGGTAAAGAGTCCCAGTGCCTTGCATCGGGTCCTTCCACAACATTTCTATAGGATTAAGCTCAGGACTATGACTCGGCCATTCCAAAGCTTTATGTTTATTCAACCATTCTTTTGTAGAGCGACTTGTGTCTTTGGGCCATTGTCTTGCTGCATGACCCACGTTTTCTTGAGATTCAGTACATGAACTGATATCCTGATATTTTCCTTTAGCATTTGCTGATAGATTTTAGAATTCATTGTTCCATCAATGATGGCAGCCGTCCTTGGCCAAGTGCAGCAAAACAGGCCCAAAGCAGGTTACGATTACCATCTTTGTGTTTCATAGATGATAGGAGGTTCTTATGCTGTAATGCAGTATTTTCTTTCTGCAAACATATAGCTTCTCACTTAAAATCTCTATCTTGGCCTCATCCTTCCACAAAGCATTATTCCAGTTAGCTATTGATGTGCCCAGGTGAGTTTTAGCAGTGACATTTTAAATCGCATTGCCTTTCTCCTTGCAATCCTGCCATGCTCGCCATTGTTGTTCATTGTCTTTCTGATGGTGGACTCATGAACAATTACATTAGCTAATGTGAGGAGAGGCCTTTAGTTGCTTAGCGGTTACCTTGAGTTACTTTGTGACCTCACAGACTGATGTAGCTTTAAGTCAAATTTATGCAGTAATACAGAAATTTTTGAGGGGTTCACAAACTTTCAAGTAAATGCTAGGTTTACAAAAGAAACATAAGATTTCATCAAAGGGATTATTCTCCCCCAAACCTATATGAGATTGCACATTTCCTATGTATAATCACCACACCTGATGCCCTCATTTCTGCAAGCTCCTTAATATTGATGTCCCATTCTCCTATTTTCCAAAATGGACACAGTAGAGGTGTGGAGAGAGATTTGGAAAGTGTTAAAGGAGTATTCCCATCTCCAAGATTCTATCCCAATATGTAATAGGTGTAATAATAATATTAATAGCAAATACCTCCAATTGGAAATGTAGTATAGTTCTTCTGATTAGCTATGTCGCTTACCCCATGTGCAGGACATAGCAGTAGCTTAGGTATCCATGGTTACGACCACTAGCAAGTAACTAACTGTTACTATGAGTGGTCGTAACCATGGAAACCTAAGCTACTGCAATGTCCTGCACATGGGGGTAAGCAACATAGCTAATCAGAAGAACTATACTACATTTCTAATTGGAGATATTTGCAAACATTATTATTATTACCCCTATTACATATTGGGACTGGATCTTGGAGATGGGAATACCCCTTTAACCACACTTTGACTGACTTTCCTCTGATGTGGAATAGACACATCACTTTTAGGTCTGGGGTGGAGGATAGTGTAAATGGACAGAATGGGTTCCCCGGCTCTCTGCCTAGTTTACAGTAATTTAGTTTAATTTGTTGACTGACCCATCTGGTTTGCGCATTTCTGGTTCTTTTCCGGACTGTAGCAATGATGGTCCCCAACTATGCTCTGATTGCGGAGATCGGCCTTTATTCTTACGCTTTTCTGCACGCTAAACCTCTCTCGGTGAAGATGGTAATGACTTCCCGGCTGTGCTCGGAGCCGCTCTCGTCCCAGTTCCATTATGATTATGGGATGCGTGCAGTAAAGGCTGTGCTGACCGCTGCTGGCAATCTGAAGCTGAAATTCCCCCATGAAAATGAAGAGATTCTTGTAAGTTCTGAACTGTTGGTCGCTTTACATCTCGTATAGGATAGCATTACCATCTTACCGAGAAGCATTTGCATCACAAAAATTACAGCTGTCTGATTTTATAATAGCAGACAGAGACTTGCAAATAATGTCTGCACATTACTGTTCCTGGCTTGTTAGATCTCATCTGTGCAAAAGTGTCAAAACTATAGTTGTTAAACACGTAGCTTGTTCATCTTATGGGACAGTTTGATTTTTAACTTAAACGCATGTATTTTAGGCTAAAAATCATCTTAACAATTGTTTTTTATTAAAAATTTTGCATCGCTTGGCTTTCACCGGCTTTTTGATTCCCTGCACATTCAATTTTGATAAGGTCTGTGGTCATAAATAAACTGAGAGGAGCTCAGAAAAAGACAGATAAAACATTTACAAACTCCCCGTCAGCCAGCAAAAACGAGTTCACTGACAGTATCTCACTTAACTCATTCTGCAGCCGGCAATTAACAGTGCAACACAGAGGCCACATCTATTCCCTATGGAGAAACAATTCTGCAGCATAATTTACTGCAACTCAGCAGCGTTCCGTTCCTCTTTTATCATTCCTGGAAATGTAGGAATTAATTGAAATCTGGCAATACCGAGTACCCTACACAGTCTGACAATGTCACCACTGTTTGGGCACAGTCAGATTGTATAGGGTTGTCCCCTATATAGATTATATATACATTATATGTCATTTACACATACATTTCCAGGAGGTATAACAGAGGGACGATACAATGTAGAGTTTTAGGAAAAGAGGTTTCATACTTATTTTTTGGAGAATACTATTCTTTACTAATACAGACATACCACAAGAGCTGACTGCTCCTTTGTAATGGGGTTCTTCACTTTTAATATTGTTTCATGTCATATTGTATATGAATTATTTTATCATTTAATCCTTTTTCATTCTATTTAGCTCTTGCCGTCAATTAAGGATGTAAACGAACCCAAATCTTTGTCTCATGATATTCCTCTGTTCAATGGGATTACCAGTGACCTGTTCCCTGGCATTCAACTTCCGGAAGCCGACTATAAGGTATTAAAATATAATAGTGTCTTAAAGGGGTTTTCCAAGACTTAAAGAGGACTTGTCCCTCGCCATAAATATGTAAATGCCGCTGTTCTCCTGACTCCGGCATTGTTTTTCTTTTCTTCCTGCTCCTCTCCGTTCCTGACATCTGTCACTCTCCTCTAGCCCTTTAAGCCAACTGGGCAAGGCCTTCCTGAAGACTCCCACAGAGAGGACTTGATGACCACGCCCACTTGGCTATTAAAAATTATGAACTAGATTTCTATAAAGAGGCTATATCTCAGGAATGGAGAGGCGCAGGAGCAAAAGAAAAACCGCACCGGATTCAGGAGAACAGCGGCATTTACACCAGGTAATAAAATTGCATATTAATGGCAAGTGATAGCTCCTATATAGCTGGCCAGCTATCATTTGGATGATAGTTATCTTTCAGCAGCAGAAGGGAAGGAAGGGAGACACAGATCCATTACTAGTGGGTTGGCGGAGCCCCACAGGGATAGATCACCTCAGATTTATAAAAAGTGACGACCGGCCCCTCCAACTTAAGCTCCTCCTACTCCCATGTTCTCCAGTCTGAAATTTGAGGTCGCAGAGGATAGTCGCTGCCTTTGCAGCTCCTCAGAAGATTTTTTATTTTTACCAAAGGAGACCTGGACCCCCCGTGGTCTAGAGGTCTCAGGGGGTCTCGGCGCTGCCGGGACCCCTGCCCTCCCCTGGCAGACCTGCGTACCCCTTAAGGAGGTCCCCGCAGTAACCTGCCGGCCCCGGGGTACATAGGGCGCTTCCTGGCAGAGACGCACACCGCCTGTGGGGTCACAGCACCACACATCCCTGGGGGTCCCTGTGGCGCACAGCGGGGTAAGTGCTCTGTGTATGAGTGCGGCCGCCGCCGTTATTTCATGTGGTGATTTTCTGCTTTTCTGTATTTGCAGACGGTGTATGAGGATCACCGCTGCATTCTCTGACCCTGGGGGCTGGGGAGCAGGGACGGAGGAGCACGGCTCCGTTGGAACGGGGGGCGTGGCTTTATTATCTTGGCTTCCTGCCGTCACTTTTAGGCAGGAAGCCTTCAGGAGAGCGCGCGCTTTCTCTCTGAGCGCGGGCTCTGTGAGTGAGCTCGGGGGGCCGGGCTTTGCGTCGTTCGGCTTCCTGTCATTGTAGTTCTGACAGGAAGCTCCTGGCTTAGCGCGCGCTGAGCTCTCCGCCCCTCTCCCTCCTTCCGGCTTCCCTCCACGTGCACCTCCGGCTCTCTGCTCCCCGTTCACCGCCCTCACAGCTCAGAAGGAGCAGTCACCGCGGCACTGGTGAGTCGTTTCTGCCTGTAGGCAGAGGCTCCCTTTTTGTTCTTTCCATTGCAGAGCACCTTGGCTGACCTGCTAAGGCAGGCAAGGTGCTATTTGCCGCTACCGCTTTTCTGGACACTCTCACTTCTCTGACCTCTTAAGGCAGTGAGGTATTTAGCGTGTCAGCAGCATTAACCCCTTCTGAAGGGGTCTGCTCAACAGGGCTGTTAACTCTTTCTGGGGGTGCACACTTCTGTTTCAGAGGGCGCTTCTCCCCAGTTTGTTAGGTTAACTTTTGCTCTGCAGGGCTGGGGTAACTCTCTCTAGAGGAGAGTTTTAACCCTTCAGTGCCTTAAAAGTTAAAAAAAAAAAAAAAGGGGGGAATTTTTTTTTTGTGGAAGCAGGCTGTGTTAGCTATTTTCGCACACCCTAGGTTACCATACTCATTCTAACATGCTGGCATCTGATGTGGGAGGCATGACGGATCAGGGACCAGGGGGCGCGGACCTCTCTCCCGATCCGTTTCAGGATCGGTCTCGCATTTCTGATACACCCAGGTCTTCGACGGCGTCAAGTTCGACCCTTAGTGATGTTAAAGTGGAGGCTCTCACCCGCTCCATTGACAGTCTTTCTAACCTCCTGGGTCATTGGGTGTCAGCTAAGTCGCAACCGACACCACGAGGCAAGAAGCGCCAGAGGGTGGCGCTGTCTCCTCCGTGCGGTGCATCGGAGGCTCCAGATTCACCAACAAGCTCGGTTGGTGAAATCTCCGATTCTGAGGATGAGGATCGGCAGAGTCGTCCTGCTTCGCTTTCGGGCCGCGTGGATGCTCTTATTGGAGCCATGCGGGAAGCGTTACAGCTGTCTGAAGAGCTGACAAAGCCTGGCAAGTCGGCCCGGCTGTATCAGGAGTCGCGTCGGGCTCGTTCAACATTACCGGCGCATGATGAACTTAACGAGGCAGTGGAGAAAGAACGCCGGTGTCCGGATAAATGCTTCCAGGGGATGCGTTTTTTTTATGCCTTGTATCCCTGCGCCACGGAGACGATCGCTAATTGGGTTCCCTCCCCTGAAGTGGACCTTCCTCTGTCTCAGCTTAGCAAATCTTCCTTGCTTCCTGTTAAAGGGAAGGCCAGTCTTCAGGAGCCTCTGGACAGAAGAACGAAGTTAGCGGCGAAGTCCATCTACGAGGCCGCGGGTCATGGATTCCGTGTAGTCTTGGGGGCCATGTGGGCCGGTGAGGCTTCTCTGCGGTGGTTGGACCAGCTGCGGACGGCATGGCAGGATGGAACTCCGCTGTCGGAAGTGGAAAGGCTTTTCCAGCTGTTGGAAGAGGCGACACATTATGGCAGGGACGCAGTACTGGATACTACTTCCATTCTGTCCAGGTCTCAATCTTCGGCCGTCACAGTCAGGAGAGCACTGTGGCATAAACAGTGGACTGGAGACGCAGTATCCAAACAAGGTTTGCTTAGTCTAGCGTACAAAGGCGGTCATCTTTTTGGTTCGGACCTCACGGAGCTGATTGCTAAGGCCAAGGCTAAGGATGCTGCCTTGCCTCAGCGGAAGGCGGCGGCTTCCACGTCTGGCAGGTCAAGTGCCAGTGGTGGTCGTCGGTCCTTTCGGACCAGGGGGCGGTTCGGTCAGCCTTCTTGGGGATCGGGTCGTCCCTCGGCTTCCGGTAAGAAGTCCACCCAGAAATCCCGTATTTCCTGGAAGCAACATTTCCGTCAGGACAAACGGGAGGTTGACAAGAAGCCCGCTAAGGCGGACTGACGCCAGGATTCCGCTCGAGGGCTCTCGGGTGGTAGGTCGTCTGCTACAATTCGGGTCGATTTGGGCGTCCCACATTTCGGACGCCTGGGTGACGCGAGTTATGTTGGCAGGCTATTTCATAGAGTTTCACTCTCGTCCCCCGGACAGGTTTCGTCAGTCACGCACCCCGTCCGAGCCCAAGCTGGCTGCAGCACTGCTGCGGGAGGTAGACACTCTTCTGCAGCAGGGTGTGGTGGTCCCGGTTCCGCCAGAGGACCGGGGAAGGGGGTTTTACTCCAACCTTTTTGTGGTCACCAAAAAGGAGGACAAGTTTCGCCCCATTCTGGATCTCAAAGATTTGAATCTGCATGTCCGGACCCGGAAATTCCGCATGGAGTCTCTCCGCTCTGTCGTAGCGGCCCTGTCGCAGTACGATTTCTTGGTGTCGATCGACATCCGCGACACCTATTTGCATGTCCCTATCGGCAGAGCTCACCAGCGTTTCCTGCGTTTCGCCATAGGTCAGGCCCATTACCAGTTTGTGGCCCTACCATTCGGGTTGGCCTCGGCACCCAGGGTTTTTACAAAGATTCTGGCGCCACTCATGGCGCTTCTTCGAAAACAAGGAGTTATGATTCTACCCAACCTGGACGACCTGTTGATTGTGTCGCCCACAGCGGAGGAGGCGATGACTGCTCGCGATCTCTCCCTCCAGCACCTGGAGGACTTCGGGTGGCTGGTCAATTGGAAGAAGTCGTCATTAAAACCGACGCAGTCAATCCTGTTCTTGGGGATGCATTTCGACACAGTACGGGCAGTGGTGTCCCTGCCTCCGGACAAACAAACGAACCTTCGTCGCCATGTCCAGGCTATGAGGTCGGCGATGGCAATGTCCCTTCGGGAATGCATGCGCCTTCTGGGTCTGATGGTGGCGACAATGGAAGCCGTACCGTTTGCACAATTTCATTCCCGGGATCTCCAAAATCTTATTCTGACCAGTTGGGATCGATCGCCGACTTCACTGGATCGCTCGGTCTTTATCTCCCGCAGGGTGCGAGAGTCTCTTGGATGGTGGTTACGTCCGGAAACTCTATCCCTGGGGAAATCCTTTCTTCTCCCAAGGTGGTCGGTGATTTCCACCGATGCCAGCCTGACTGGCTGGGGGGGGGTTTGGAACGACCTCTGGGTTCAGGGGGTCTGGTCGTCAGAGGAGTCGTCTCTACCGATCAACATGAGTTGAGAGCAATTTTTCTCTGCCTCCGACATTGGACGGTCCTTTTGAGCGGTCTGCCGGTCCGGATTCAGTCGGACAATGCGACGGCTGTCGCGTATATCAACCATCAGGGCGGGACGAGGAGTTCCAGACTCATGATGGAGGTCTCTCGGATACTGGTTTGGGCCGAGTCCAGGGTTCCAGCCATCTCCGCGATTCATATCCCAGGTGTGCTGAATATCTCGGCGGACTTCCTCAGTCGCAAGCAGGTGGATCCCGGAGAATGGAGTCTTCATCCGGAAGTGTTTGCACTGCTGTGCTCCCGGTGGGGGACTCCTCAGGTGGATTTGATGGCATCCAGGCTGAACGCCAGGGTTCCGACATTCATGTCCAGGTACAGGGACCCGGAGGCTGTGGCGGTAGATGCTCTAGTGGCCCCGTGGGACCAGTTCGAGCTGATCTATGTGTTTCCGCCAGTATCCTTACTTCCTTTGGTGATTTGGCGGATCAAACTGGAAAGAGTATCAGCAATTTTGGTAGCGCCGGATTGGCCACGGAGGACGTGGTGTTCGACGCTGGTGTCTCTTCTGGCGGCGCCTCCGTTTCCACTGCCTCTTCGCCCGGACCTGTTAATCCAAGAGCCCATTCGTCATCCGGACCTGAAGTCACTTTGTTTGACGGCGTGGCACTTGAGACCGAGATCTTGAACCGTCGTGGTTTTTCGTCCGAGGTTATTTCTGCCAGAGGTCCAGCCACGACTAGGATTTATCACAGAACTTGGGAGTCTTTTTATTCTTGGTGTTCTGGATCGTCAAGGAACCCGAGGGTTTTTTCCATCCCCAACTTCTTGGCTTTTCTGCAATATGGTTTGGCCAAGGGTCTAGCAGTTGGTACCTTACGAGGTCAGGTATCTGCACTATCCGCGCTTTTTCGAAGGGCTATTGCTTCACGTAGGGACGTGCGTTCTTTTTTTCATGGGGTTGCTCGTCAGTTTCCGCCTCGGGAGGCGGTTGTGGCTCCTTGGCGGCTTAATCTATTCCTGGAAGCTCTTCAGCATGAGCCTTTTGAGCGTATGGATTCAGCTACGCTTTACTTGCTTTCTTGGAAGGTGGCCTTCCTGGTAGCGGTCACCTCTTTGAGAAGGGTTTCGGAGTTGGCGGCACTGTCTTGCTCGCCACCTTTTCTGGAATTTCTTCCGGATCGTGTGGTGCTTCGTACCCGTGGAGATTTTTTACCTAAAGTGGTGTCGCATTTCCACGTCAATCAGGACATCGTGTTACCTTCTCTCTGTCTGAAGCCGAAGAGTCCAAAGGAGTGGGCCTTGCACTCGTTGGATTTGGTGCGGGCATTGAAGTTCTATCTTACAATCATGCAAGGTTTTCGGAAATTGGACTCTCTTTTTGTGATTCCTGCTGGTCGTCGACGTGGTCAGCGTGCTTCCAAGGACACTATAGCTCGGTGGATACGTTCGGCTATCCTGGAAGCGTACCGGCTCAAGGGCGAGCCTTGTCCGGTTAAAGTTCGAGCTCATTCCACGAGGGCTGTTGGTTCGTCATGGGCTTTTCGTCAGGGGACCTCGGCAGCGCAGCTCTGCCGGGCGGCTACCTGGCGCTCCGTTCACACCTTTACTAAATTTTATAAAGTGGACGTGAGTGCTTCCGCCGATGCGGCCTTGGGACGCAGGGTCCTGCAGGCGGCGGTGGTTTAAGTTACCTCTTTATTTTATTTTATTTTTTATTCGGCGCTGGTTGCGCACTTACCTAAGTTGTTGGGGTGTTGGAGATTCTGCCACTATTTCCCACCCTAGAATTTTGGACTGCTTTGGGACGTCCCACTAGTAATGGATCTGTGTCTCCCTTCCTTCCCTTCTGCTGCTGAAAGACGGATTTTGGTAAGAACTTACCTGTAAAATCCTTTTCAGCGAAGGAAGGAAGGGAGACACAGCACCCTCCCATGGCAGAAGTATTTTTTTGTTTCTAGATGCGGCGCGACCCTTTCCTGATGGCGGTCATCTGGTCTGGGGTTGGCGCACTAGGGCTCTTTTCCAGCATCGCCAGCTCATCGCAGTTGTCAGGTCCAGTGAGTTGTACCTAGGACTGTGTGTTTTTTTGCTGTTATTTGCATAACCTGTTTTCTCACATTTCTGAATTTTTCAGAATGGGTTGTACTGTTCTGCTGGTGTTGTCTGCTCTTCCTTAGCTTGTGTACGGACTGGAGAACATGGGAGTAGGAGGAGCTTAAGTTGGAGGGGCCGGTCGTCACTTTTTTATAAATCTGAGGTGAACTATCCCTGTGGGGCTCCGCCAACCCACTAGTAATGGATCTGTGTCTCCCTTCCTTCCTTCCTTCCGTCTTTCCCGGCTCCCCCATATTCAGGAATGCTCGCTCCTGTTTTCTCTATGACAGAGTCGCTGCCAGAATCTTATGGCAGCTGCTAATTTCACGGTCAGAAAGTAAGGATCGGGTGATTAAATTCCAACCGGCCGATTTTTATGTCCCCCAACATAATCTGTCATGAGGCCCCCATACACAGTAGATGGTAGACCAATCCCATTGAAATCACCCGATCCTGATCCACTGCTTTGGAATTGGGTTACATGACCTTGTCACTCATCGTCCGGTCCCATTAGTGCAACCTGGGCAGCTGCACAGGGGCACCAGCGGTAAGGGGGCTCACTTATACCTCCAATGCAAGATGATCTGATGTAGAAAAAAAATGGTTGAAACATCTGTGAGTGATTTATCGCTAGTTTAGTTGTAGATTATGGAGACATTTTTTTTTAGATGAATGAATCAATTTGCAGGAGACTGATCCAATGGCCAGGTGTCATGGGTGCGTCAGATGTGACAGTCGCCCTGCAGTTGGTTGCAGGAGATCCCTTCGTTTGGCATTACAGACATCTTCTTAGCGGTCTCACTGTAGGACCCAGCGGCTACCTCCCTCCTGCTCTAATTGACAATCAGGCCTGGGTGTTTAAATACTTCCTGGTTGCTACACAGAGGTGCCAGTGATATTCACATGACCCCTTGTGAAGGCTTGGAGCAAGTACAGTTCTTACTTCCTCTCTGGTGCTAAGAGGATGTGTGTGCCATCTCTCTGAAGTCGACTCAAGCTAAGCTACTTCCCCCGTGTCTGTCTCCCCTTGCTGTCTTTAGTTGTCAGTGGGGATCGACTAGTGCTCACCCCCCCCCCCTTCCCTATCCAGGGCCAAACGCTAAGGAAATACAGGGATAGGTTCCTGTACGGCAATTGGTGAGGAACCAATATAGAGTCGGTAGGGGAGACAGGGTGATTGCAGATCAGCCTAGGAGGTCTCCATTTCCCCCTTTCCCTAGTGTCGGGGCTCCCTTCCCCTCATCCCTTTGTGTCGCACTTTGTCTTTCCTACACTGTGTGTGACATCAGGTCAGTAGTGGGCACTGAATGAGACCCCTGAGAGCCACCTTATTTCTTCCTGCCCCCCGGCTCTTCTTCAGATTAGCCGGCCTGGCATGAAGTTATGGTTGCAGCATGATGTACACCAGGCCATATAATCAGAAGAGGAGCCGGGGATGCCGGCAGCTAAGAGGCGGCTCTCAGGGGTCCCGTCCAGCGGCCACAGAATACTGATCTGGGTCCTGAAAATGTATTCTCCCACCTCTAATTGGATCCACTGTAAACAGACTGATGGAATATTTTACCTTCCTTTTGCTCAGGATTTCCTTGAATGCGCACAGGAGAGCTGTGCTGGACACAACATCCAGCCCGAGAAGGTCTTCCTGGAGGACATGATCCAGACGTATGAGATGATGATTGTCAGACACGGGTAAGCTGGAACTACAGAAGTCCATGGGACGGGGGATTTATTCTTCGCGGTTTCCATTTTATACAATGGACCATGCTGCGTTTTGTTTATCCCGTGCAGTTTTATGTTGGTTGGAGAGCCGTTCTCTGGAAAAACGAAGGTCCTCCACGTCCTCGCTGATACGCTGTCTCTTATGAATGAGCGAGGGTGCGAAGAAGAAAAAGTGATTTACCGGACAGTGAACCCTAAAGCCATCACCATGGGGCAGCTGTTCGGGCAGTTTGATCCAGTGTCACATGAGGTTCGTCTATGATTGGAATTATTGTTTATAATACTAATATCTTTGCTGAAAATGGGAAAATCTCCCCTTTTATGGCTTATGGACATGGTAGATGGGGTTCCTTCAGAGACATAGATCCCAGCCATACATTGCCGGGCAATCATTTTATTATTGCTTACCCCCTGTTTGCACAAAAATTGGAAACTGTTTTATTTTCCCCATCAGACATGGAAGCAACAAATTGTATTATTTATGCCAGAAATTAGCATAAATTTGCATACTTCCAGCCACATTCTGAATAGACTGTGTCTGGCCTCACTCAATACACTTGCTTTGAGTGAGGTCATGCACTTCTAGTTGGCATGTGACCGCGTATATGCAAATCACTTACTTGCGGTCTCTCCCGGTGCCGCCACGTTCACTTCAATAGGGGCCACGTGTAGTCAATACATGTGCATCATCAATATCATAATCCCAGGCATTCCCTTTAATAATCCGTTCAATTGTGGGATTGTACTGGATTTTATGGGAAGAGCAATTTTATTGATGCCTCTCTTCATTTGCAGTGGACCGATGGGATAGTCGCTAATACTTTCCGGGAGTTTGCGTTATCTGAGACCCCGGAAAGAAAATGGGTTATCTTTGATGGACCTATTGATACGCTAGGGATAGAAAGTATGAACACCGTCCTAGATGATAATAAAAAGGTAACTCTCTATTTTACTTTGTGAAAACTTTTTTTTTTTTATTTATATCCTTTTCTGTTTTCATCACCATGTAGCATAACAAAAAGTGATACAAAAAGTTATCCTCCATGTATATCTACAGCCATGATGGAGAATAGAAAACATTAGATTTTATGGCATCTTTATATATCTTTAATTAGCAGTAAATTGCAAAAACTGTTTGTATTTCCTAACACTATCTGACAATATCCATTCATGAAGATGGAAATAAGCCTTTAGTAGAGGACTTATGTATTGTATGTGGAGAGAGACGCTTTAAAAGATATTCATTGCAGGATCATCTTCCAATTATAAATCAGCTACTAGATTTTTGCACTTTTTTCAGATATTAATTTGTGCACATAATGATTGTACTTTCTCCACTAAAGCTTACAATGATCCTTTATGAGGTTACTGATCAGACTCCGTGGATTAAGTTATTATTCATTTGTTCAACATTTAATATTGTTTTAAATATGTCCTGTTATTTTTAGCGTTGCTTGATGAGTGGGGAGATCATTCAGATGTCACCTCAGATGAGTCTGATTTTTGAAACAATGGACCTTTCCCAGGCGTCGGTAGGTTTTCACTCATCCTATAAGAGAGGAGTTCCCATATACTTGTACATCGGGGGATCTAATGCTAACTAATCAGATTTAGTTATAGGGTTGACTTTTAGAGGTATTCTCATCTTTTAAAGCATATCCACAAAATGGCCATAATTGTCTGATAGATGAGGGTCTCTCCTCTGGCACCCACCCTAACTTTTCTCGAATATGAGGCCCCATCTTGTGCCGCTGTGAAAGGAGAGTTTGGCAGCACGAGCAACTCTTCCATTCACCGATTTGGAAGTCCTACATACACAGTCATCAGGGGTGTAATGATCGCGGTTGCAGAGGTCGCGACTGGGCCTGTGCAGGTGAGGGGCCCGCCGACATCAGCGCAAACTTCAACTGCATGTGCACCCCCAAACGCACATTCAGACGAAGTGTATTGAGGCGCAGAGACCTGTTGGGTCTGTGCACGACAATGCACGCTGCCGGCCAATCAGAAGCCAGCAGCTGATGTCGGCGTGCACGTGACTGAGGGTGCATGACAGTGACATCATATGCTCCCGAAGCTTGCACTCTGAAGTCAGATGCTGGCTTCAGAAGAGGATGGCGCACAGCGGGGGAGCGGAGGAAAAGAGAGCAGAATCATTTATTTTTTTCCTATGCATTAAAGTACAACGGCAGAATGGGGGACATATACCAGGATGGGGGATATATATACTAGGATGGGGATATATATATATACCAGGATGGGGAATATATATACTAGGATGGGGGATATATATACCAGGATGGGGGATATATATACTAGGATGGGGGATATATATACCAGAATGGGGGAAAAATATACCAGGATGGGGGATATATGTATCAAGGTGGGGCCCAGGATAAGGGACATATATACCAGGATGGGGGATATATATATCAAGGTGGGGCCCAGGATAAGGGACATGTACACTAGGATGGGGGATATATATACCAGGATGGGGCCAGAACAGGGGACATATATACCAGGAAGGAGCCCAATATGGGGGATATTACTACATAATGGGGTAGGAGGTGCAACACGTATGTCCTTATAGGATTTAGAACACTATAAGGGCCCATACATCTGACCAACATGCAGGGGGTCCAAATGTTGCAATGGGGGCCCATCGGACTCTAGTTACGCTACTGACAGTCATCTCTACATTCACTTTAGTCGCTATAATTAAAGGGATTGTCAGTCCCTTTCATTCTGGTGCTACTACAACAATCATCTAAATGGTGAGGATCCAGTTCCTGACACCAGCACTGAATGTAGGGAAAATGTAATGTTACATAGCTTCTACTCAAATAAATGGATGTCTATGTAATCTATGGATGATGGAAACGTCAGGACACTTGGAAACGACTTTGTAGACTGTTTTTCATCCACCCAGCGAGATAATTAGATAACTGGATGGGCTTGTGTCTTAGGGCAACCCTACTTAGTATATCTCTCTCTCCAGCCCGCCACTGTTAGCCGCTGCGGTATGATTTATCTGGAACCCCAACAACTGGGCTGGGCGCCCCTGGTGAGGTCCTGGCTCAGCACCCTTCCCGATGCACTGAAGACTAAGGACCACCTCGCTCTTCTAGAGGAACTCTTTAAGTGGCTCGTCCAACCTTCCCTTCGATTCCTCCGAAAGCAGTGCAAGGTGGGCGCCATGTGTCCTCTCAATTGTAGGAGCATTGCGCAAGTTTGTAGTCTAGATTTACCCTCAGTGTCCTAATGTCTTTCCTCATAGGATCTGGTGACAACCAGCAATGGCAATGTGGTAATATCACTCACACCATTATTGGAGATGCTGATTTTTGATGTGGTGAGAGAGGATCCGAATAATAAGAACATTCGTATCTGGATCCTGGTAAGTGGAAGATCTGCCGATCCCATACACAGTGTGGCTGATCCATCTGCAGGTATAGACAGTGCTTTCCTATGCTCCTGGAAAACGGGGAAATAATTCCAAGTGGAGAGAAATTGTGAAAATATCACAATTCTGACATTATTTTTTGGGAATTGTTTTTACGGTGTACATTGTGTGGTAAAATTACTTAGCAATATGATTCACTCCTCAGTACGATTACACCGATACCAAACATGTCCAGTTTTTTTATTAGATTGGTAGTGAAAAAAAAAAATTAGAGGTTTGGGAAAAAACATTTTTTTGGGTTGTGTCACCATTTTCCGAGACCCGTGACGTTTTCATTTTTTAGTCGATGGAGCTGTTTGAGAGCTTATTTTTTGTGGTACGAGACAATGTTTTTGTTGATACCATATTGCGATAGATATTACATTTTTATCGCTTCTTACAGCATTTTTTGTGATACTGCATCAACCAGAAAAACATAATTTTGTCGTTCTTGATTTTTTTTCTCGTTACGCCGTTTACTGATCGGGTTAATTATTTTTATATTTTGATAGATTGGACTTTTCTGAATGCGGCGATACCACATATGTGTATTTTTTGTAAAACGTATTTTCTCTGTTTTTACTGGGGGAAAAAACCCATTTCAAGTTTTATGGGTTTTTTTTTTGTTTTTTTTCATACTTTTTAAAACATTTTTTGTAACTTTTCTCTGTATTTATTAGCCCCCTTAGGGAACTTAAAGCTGCGATCGTCTGATCGCTTGTGCTATATACAGCAATGCTACACCATTGCTGCATATAGCAAAAATCACGGTCTCCTTTGAAGCTCGACCACGTCATCCGCGATTGTTAGAGGCAGGTTCCTGACGTCTGCTGAGAATTGCATGTCAATAGCACCTTTAGAAATATATTTACTTAGAAAATTGGTGACGTGTTCAATACTTATTTCGCCCGCTGTATATTGTATCCCTTTTCTTCTCTTTTAGGCCAGTTTTGCTTTCTCCCTGGTTTGGTCCATTGGCGGCTGTTGTGACACCGACAGCCGAGTGAAGTTTGATGTTTTTTTTCAAAGAAATTGTCACAGGAAAGATCGATCAGAGCCCTTTCCTGTCCTCCGTGGGGAAATGGGAATGTCCTTTGGACGATAAAGGCCTGGTCTATGACTACATGTACGAGGTAAAGGGATTTCTTCATGGAAATCAAGCCTAATGCTCAGCAACTTATAACTTTGGCCTTTGGGTTATTATCTTAGGTCTCTTAGGACATGTTCACACTGTGTTTATGCCGTATATCTATGACTCTGCCAGAGGTTCTGATTGAATCCCCGAAAAACTGAATTCAGAAGGAGACATGGAGTCCAATGACCTAAGTGGATTCCGTCAGATCCTCTGGCAAAGTAATAGACATGCTGCATAAACGCAGTGTGAACAGGACCTAAATGTCAAACTTATGTAATGTGTCAGTGCTCTCTTATCCTTACATCAAATGTGTCCGAATATGGTTTATCAAAGTTGTAACTACTTTTTTTTTCTTTGAAGTTAAAAGGCCGAGGGCGCTGGGTTCACTGGAATGAGTTTATTAAAGGCACAGCCACGTGGGACAAAAGCACCAAAATCCAAGATATCATTGTGCCAACTATGGATACTGTCAGATACACCTTCCTCATGGATATGTGCATCAAAAACACCAAGTAAGAGTAACAAAATGACTCTTATTAGGAAACCTTGTTGACAATTATCCATTTTGCCATCACAATTACTTATTGTATGGGAAAACCATTCGGATAGTGGAGTCGAATTAGGAAACCCTATTGGTCTATACACAGAAAACTGGCCGCCATTCACACCTGTCTGTTTTATGTCTGTACTAAATACAGTTTGTATAAATGAAAATAGTTTGCTAGTTACTTAAGGACGGGAAACACATATCACGATGGACGGACGGGCCGCGGGACCCCTGACCTGAAATTGACAGCCTCATAGACATCCATGAGGCTGGCGAGTTTGGGTCCGGAGATCTTGGTCCGTACATGGATGGTGTTTATCGGACGTCTGAATTCGGGCCTAAATTAGTAGTTTTATTCTCAACACTGTAAAATGTTTGATTTTATGGTTGTCCTACAAACTACTTTCCTTTTTTAGCAGACCACTCTTATTTGTGGGACTGACGGGGACAGAGAAATCTATTTACGTCAAAGACAAACTGATGAACAATCTGGACAAAAAAAAATTCTTTCCCTTCTTCATCAACTTTTCTGCTCGCACCAGTGCCAATCAGATTCAGGTTTGTCTTCTTTTTATCACCCTGCCTTCTGACAAATGAAAGAGGTTGCTTCATTACGATATATAGATGTCATTGGGGGGGATACGCCACTTAGGACCCTCTGCTATGAGCCAGAGAGGAGACCCACAAACAACAGAGGTCTCTCTCGCAGACCCTGAAGATCTGTGTATTAGATGGTCAGACATACATTTAAATGGGTTGATGGACCCATGTGTGTCTTAAAACAAAAAAAATACCCTGTCGCTTCTCCACGCTGCCGCCTGTGTCCCCATCGGTCTCTTCACTTCCTTTTCGACCAGGAGATGTCAATGAAGCCAACCAGTGTCAGATGATCGCCTGCAGTGGTGACTTTCTTTCTGAGCCAGAAAAGAGAGCTAGAAGACTAGTTCTTCTAGGTCGAATGAAACATCAATTCTGAAGCCAATCAATAGCCGCTGATTTGGCTGCAGCGGTCATGTGATGTTTTCTACCTGAAAATGAGACACCGCAGTAGTGGTCAACCTATTGAATCTTCCGACACATAGTTTGCATCTTATTCTAGAATATCATCATGGACAGACTGGACAAAAGACGGAAAGGCGTGTACGACCTCAGATGGGGAAGAAATGCGTCATATTTGTGGATGATATGAACATGCCGGCATTAGAAAAATATGGAGCACAGCCACCTATCGAGCTCCTGCAGCAGTTATTAGACCACGGGAATTGGTAATATTCGCAAAAAAAATTAGTTTTTTATTTGTAAGTTTTCTTTTATCTTTTCCACTATACGTATATATGCAGCGTGTGTATGTATGTATATATATATACAGTACAGACCAAAAGTTTGGACACCCCTTCTCATTTAAAGATTTTTCTGTATTTTCATGACTATGAAAATTGTACATTCACACTGAAGGCATCAAAACTATGAATTAACACATGTGGAATTATATGCTTAGCAAAAAAGTGTGAAACAACTGAAAATATGTCTTATATTCTAGGTTCTTCAAAGTAGCCACCTTTTGCTTTGATGACTGCTTTGCACACTCTTGGCATTCTCTTGATGAGCTTCAAGAGGTAGTCACCGGAAATGGTTTTCACTTCACAGGTGTGCCCTGTCAGGTTTAATAAGTGGGATTTCTTGCCTTATAAAAGGGGTTGGGACCATCAGTTGTGTTGTGCAGAAGTCTGGTGGATACACAGCTGATAGTCCTACTGAATAGACTGTTAGAATTTGTATTATGGCAAGAAAAAAGCAGCTAAGTAAAGAAAAACGAGTGGCCATCATTACTTTAAGAAATGAAGGTCAGTCAGTGCGAAAGATTGGGCAAACTTTGAAAGTGTCCCCAAGTGCAGTTGCAAAAACCATCAAGCGCTACAAAGAAACTGGCTCACGAGGACTGCCCCAGGAAAGGAAGACCAAGAGTCAACTCTGCTTCTGAGGATAAGTTTATCCGAGTCACCAGCCTCAGAAATCGCAGGTTAACAGCAGCTCAGATTAGAGACCAGGTCAATGCCACACTGTCACGCTGTCAGAGCGTACAGGGGGGTCAGGGGCCTGAGCTGACCCTAGACGGGGGCCCTGACTAATCCCTCAACCTGGAGGTACTGTTAATGGTACAGAGGTCCAGGCCGCCAGCGTAACCATAAACTTCTGAATATCCCTGAACCTAAGTAATCTAGTCCTGAGAAGGACCCCGATCACAACAATGGGAAACAGGATAGAAAATGCCCAAAACACAGTACTAGACAAACGAGACAGTACAAGGGGAAAACCAAAAACCACCTTGCATACAAAAACTAACACCACAATTACAGAGGGAACAACAACAGGTTAGGAGATAAATGATAAAGGGAGGAAGGGAACAAACCACACCGCATACTCCTCTGAACTCCACCAAACAACGATCCACTCTGAAGGTCTGCAAGAAATGCTTTCACCGACAACTTCCCTAACAGACCAGCAGGTATTTGAAGGAATCCCAATACTGCAGCATTAACTGCAGCTGGGCGAGGCTGAGCCTCGTCAAGCACAGAGAGAGAGAATTAACTCCCTCACAACAACAAAAAACAAAGCACCAAAAACTCAGCTGCGAGAAGTCAGGCTGTGTAGTCGCGACGATCTTCGTGGCGACACACCCATGACACACACAGAGTTCTAGCAGCAGACACATCTCTACAACAACTGTTAAGAGGAGACTTTGTGCAGCAGGCCTTCATGGTAAAATAGCTGCTAGGAAACCACTGCTAAGGACAGGCAATAAGCAGAAGAGACTTGTTTGGGCTAAAGAACACAAGGAATGGACATTAGACCAGTTGAAATCTGTGCTTTGGTCTGATGAGTCCAAATTTGAGATCTTTGGTTCCAACCACCGTGTCTTTGTGTGACCCAGAAAAGGTGAACGGATGGACTCTACATGCCTGGTTCCCACTGTGAAGCATGGAGGAGGAGGTGTGATGGTGTGGGGGTGCTTTGCTGGTGACACAGTTGGGGATTTATTCAAAATTGAAGGCATACTGATCCAGCATGGCTACCACAGCATCTTGCAGCGGCATGCTATTCCATCCGGTTTGCGTTTAGTTGGACCATCATTTATTTTTCAACAGGACAATGACCCCAAACACACCTCCAGGCTGTGTAAGGGCTATTGGACTAAGAGGAAGAGTCATGGGGTGCTATGCCAGATGACCGGCCTCCACAGTCACCAGACCTGAACCCAATCGAGATGGTTTGGGGTGAGCTGGACCGCAGAGTGAAGTCAAAAGGGCCAACAAGTGCTAAGCATCTCTGGGAACTCCTTCAAGATTGTTGGAAGACCATTTCCGGTGACTACCTCTTGAAGCTCATCAAGAGAATGCCAAGAGTGTGCAAAGCAGTCATCAAACCAAAAGGTGGCTACTCTGAAGAACCTAGAATATAAGACATATTTTCAGTTGTTTCACACTTTTTTTGTTAAGTATATAATTCCACATGTGTTAATTCATAGTTTTGATGCTTTCAGTGTGAATGTACAATTTTCAAAGTCATGAAAATCCAGAAAAATCTTTAAATGAGAAGGTGTGTCCAAACTTTTTTCTGTACTGTATATACACACACATATATATACTGTATATATACACACACACATATATATATATATATATATATATACACACACACACATATATATATATATATATATATATATATATATATATATATATATATTGTATATATACACAACACATATATATATTGTGTATATATACACACACACACATATATATATATACTGTATATAGACACACACACATATATACTGTATATAGACACACACACATATATACTGTATATACACACACACATATACAGTATATACTGTATATAGACACACACATATATATATTGTATATAGACACACACATATATATATATATATATATATATATATACTGTATATACACACACATATATATATACTGTATATATACACACACACAAATATATAGCAACAGGGCCCCGCTGCGTCCTCTGTGTCTCTGTACAGATATAAGTGTAACACGTACTGGATCCAGCACAGGTGACAGTCTGCCATAGAGCTGACGTGCAGTACATACACTGTGTTATGGGGGCGCTCACCTGTGCGGACCCCGCTCTCCGGCCGCTACTTCTTTGCTCATATAAGGTCTCATTCTGCCATTAAACAATTCGGTTGTCATGGCAGCGGGGGTGGGGCGTTGGTAGGGGGCGTGTCTGGTATAGGGCAGATTGGGGCGGGGCTGTCATGCAGTGCTTGTCTCATCCCTGTAATTTCCTGCTGATGCCACCTGGTGGACAGCATTGGTCAGTACACGCTGAGAATGCTACATTTGCATTGTACTGTGGGAGCTGCTGGTACTACTGGTGCTTCCTGACTGCTGTCCCTATGAGGTATGCAGTATGTCACATGGTGGGGGAGGAACATTTTATATATGTATATGCACTGCTCAAAAAATAAAGGGAACTGTGCGGCCCTCCAAACAAATGCCACCCCACACCATTACTGACCCACTACCAAACCGGTCATGCTGAGGGATGTTGCAGGCAGCAGATCGCTCTCCACGGCGTCTCCAGACTCTGTCACGTCTGTTACATGTGCTCAGTGTGAACCTGCTTTCATCTGTGAAGAGCACAGGGCGCCAGTGGCGACTTTGCCAATCCTGGTGTTCTGTGGCATTTCTTTGGATGGCCGCACAGCCCTCCTTGTGCTCGGCAGAGGTAGCCTGACTGCCATTAGGTACCGAGATGAGATCCTCAGACTGGCGACTTTGCCAATCCTGGTGTTCTGTGGCATTTCTTTGGATGGCCGCACAGCCCTCCATGTGCTCGCCAGAGGTAGCCTGACTGCTATTAGGTACCGAGATGAGATCCTCAGACCCCTTGTGAGACCATATGCTGGTGCAGTTGGCCCTGGGTTCCTCCTAATGCCGGACAATGCCAGACCTCATGTGGCTGGAGTGTGTCAGCAGTTCCTGCAAGATGAAGGCATTGAAGCTATGGACTGGCCCGCCCGTTCCCCAGACCTGAATCCGGGACACATCTGGGACATCATGTCTCGCTCCATCCATAAAACGGACAAACAACACAAATATTGGTTCTATCTTTTACACATTTGGGGTAGCCCTTAAGAGGGCCATTGGGTCAAAGAGAGAGAGAGAAGAGAGAGGGGAGGGAGAGAAGAGAGAGGGAAGGGAGAGATACCGGGAGATACCAAGAGAGGGAAAAAAGAGAGACCCAACCAGTGCAAGGCTAAGCCGGGCAGGCGGCAGCGGCTATTTATACCCACTGCTGATCTCTGATTGGTGGAAAATCTGGGTATGGCTGCTCTGATTGGTGGAAAAACTGGGTGTGGCTGCTCTGTGATTGGTCAGCATTATGACCTCACAGTGGCGATGACTCATACCTCCTGGGTGGTTGTTTTTAATGTATTTTTTGTTGTAACATTTTGTATGGCTGTTTGGTGCAGGGGGTGGGGTCGGGAGTATTTTAACCCCTGCACACCCCCATGACCATATGCCTCGACCCGTAGAAGCGTGATAGACACGCGAAACGGCCGTCGTCCTCAAAAGGCGCCGCTTCCCTGTATTTTTAATGGAAATGGAATAAAAGAAGATTTTATTAAATCGGTGTGCCACCTCGCTTTCTTCATGTATGAGTAGTATAATAATGATGATTTATCCTGGGGATGGGTTATCAATATCAGATCGGTGGGGCTCCGACACGCGGCACCGGCTCTACCCATCAGCTGATTGCAGCGCTCAAGTGTAAATAGTGTGAAGATTGAACATCACAGCTCCATTCACTGTACTGTGGGTCCTGCAGATCAGCTAATATTCATGTAATAGGAGCTGATCTGCAGCACCAGGGAGCGGCCACTACACAGTGACCAGAGCTGTGATTTTTCAGCTCCTCAACACTGTTTACATCTGACCTCGGCCGAAGCTGCAAACAGCTGATTAGTGGAGGTGCCGTGTGCCGGACCACCACAAATCTGATATTAATGAGCTAACCAGGGGATAAGCCATCAAAATGTTTGTCCTGGAAAATCCCTTTAAGGCCCACCTGCACATAATAAATATATATATATATATATATATATATATATATATATATATATATATATATATATATATATATAGCAAAGAGTGGGAAGGGGTTAATCACAGGCTCATAAAACGGACAAACAACACAAATATTGGTTCTATCTTTTACACATTTGGGGTAGCCCTTAAGAGGGCCGTTGGGTCAAAGAGAGAGAGAGAGAGAGGGGAGGGATAGATACCGGGAGATACCAAGAGAGAGAAAAAGAGAGAGACCCAACCAGTGCAAGGCTAAGCCGGGCAGGCGGCAGCAGCTATTTATACCCACTGCTGATCACTGATTGGTGGAAAATCTGGGTGTGGCTGCTATTTATACCCACTGCTTATCTCTGATTGGTGGAAAATCTGGGGGTGCCTGCTCTGTGATTGGTGGAAAATCTGGGCATGGCTGCTCTGTGATTGGTCAGCATTATGACCTCACAGTGGCGATGACTCATACCTCCTGGGTGGTTCTTCTGGGCAATTCTGTTTTCTGATTGGTGGAAATTCTAATCAGCATTATGACCTCACAGTGGCCGTGACTCATGTTTCATGGACTGTTCTATCTGGGTGACCTGAAACATGCTGATCTCTGATTGGTTGAAATTCAAGTCATCTTCATGACATCACAATCGAGAAGAATGAATATCCAATTTACTTAATATAAATGACCAGCAATGCTGTTCTCTTAATGGTGGAAATTCAAGTCATCTTCATGACATCACAATCAGCATGTTATTACTGCCGATATGTCCAATTTTTTTCCTAAATTTTCTACGTTTGTCCTAATTTATTAGCACATATATACCACTCATTCCTACAATCAAAGGATCAGGAAACCCCTCTGTGATGAACCTGTAGCCGCCATCTTGGTAATGATAAATCATATCCAGGGATGGCCACACTTCAGCAGCCCCCACCCTTGGGACCTTCTGTTAAAACGTCAACTAGATAGTTTCCCCCCATCCAGGCTCCTGTAAGATAAGAAGCCCCGGGGCCTACTTAACACTTGAATGCTAGGAGCTTCAAAGACTTCGAGAGGAAACACAGCCAGCAGGGGGGGGTGCTTCGTCTATCTGTACCTGACCATTTGTCCCATAGGACTAGTTTCTTTGTCTGTCACAAGCATGGAGGCATAAGATATAGAAACATGAAAAGTACACGCATGTTGCGTGGGATGGGCCAATAAAAAAATATCACGGCGTCCCGGAGCCATTGCGCACACAAGCCTCCGCGGTAGACGTTTGTACGTGCTCTGGAAGCCAAGATATAGCACTGAGCCATTCCTGAGGACCGTATGGTATCATAATTGATATCAAAAGGTCGGTTACGGCGGCCCGAATCCATGGGAACCCCTGGGGGTATCATGAGACCATCCCAGAAGAAGTTATTGGGTTCCTTAGAATTTGGGCTTCTGATCGAAGTTAGACCTGAGGGTGGAGACTGAGCCAGCTGACCTCACCAGCAGTGGGCGGGACGGGGCAGGTAAGATAGCAGGACAGACAAGAGATAAGTCAGTCTTGACCCAAGAGTGGGGTGCTGAACATCTGAGCACCAGCTGAGGCCACCAAGGGGAGGAGCAGTTTGACCATGCGGTGGTAGGCCTCAGCCTGTAACAAAGAACCGTGCCTGCGACCGCAGAATCCTCTCCCTGCGTCACAAGAAAATCAAGAAACCGGTAACTGATATGCTGTGGTGATTCTGTGTGTTGTATTCCATTGTTGTATAGTTTAGCCTGACCTTATACCTGTGTATATTTAGTTGTATATCGTGTATCTAGTGTATTATTATAATCAATTACCTCAAGTAATTGTGGGCCTGCCTTTTATTCTGCATAACGAACGCACGTCCGTGTGAGCTCGGCTCAAGCCAAAACGCTACCCAGGGTTGGTTCCTGACCCGATATAGGCCCATTCACGGACTGGGCGTATATCTAAAATAGGGACTGGTGGCAGCATACCAACTGGGGATTGGGGAAGGCTGGTAGTGACGGTCGGAGGTTCAGATATATATATTCCTGGCGCGGCCAAGGAAGATATATATACCGCCCTCACTACAGAGGGCCCCGATACCCAGTAGGTTACAGGACAGTCTCCCTGGCGACCGCTTATCCTAGGTGCAGTTCCTTGACTGACCTGAGGCTAAGAGGGCGCTAGCGAGTTGTGCTGTGTAGTGACGTTACGGTTTAGTGACGTTGAAGGGATAACACACTACCGTGTTCCCTGCGCTGGTTGCAGCTACCTGGCACTACTTTCTCTAGGTGCAGTACCTTGACTGACCTGAGAGGTAAGGGGGCGCCAGAGAGCTGCACCCACCGGCCGGCTTTCATCACATTGGTGGCAGAGCGGTGGGATTGCAGAATAATAGTGTTGTGGGACCCCTACTCCCAGGCACTAAAGACTGCCAGTGGTAACTTCCACTGCTGGAGTCTTAAGGTCAGCCCAACGTTAGACGGTCAGGCTAAAAGTATAACAAGGTGTGTGCAAACTCAGGGTTGCAGCGGTGTCGGTTACCAAGATGGCAGACGGCACCAGGAGCAAGACCCTGCAGGAGGCTAATGCTACGGTCCGTGTGGCAGGAGGGGAGGACATTGTTACTCATGGCGAGGAGGAGTCCAGCCCGGGCACCTCAGGGAGCCAGTCCCCAGTATACGGTCCCGCAGTGGGCTGCCCACCACCTACCCAGCCCAGCCTGTCCAGATCACAAGCCCTTTTACAAGCGGCTATGGCAAGTCTCCAGTCTCATGGCGATGCCGTCTACAAAACCCTCCTGGCAGCATCAGAGAAGGCAGCGGAGGAGGAGCGCGAAGCTGCGGAGCGCCGGGAGGCTGCGGAGCGTGCAGAGCGGGCTGCAGAGCGCCGGGAGGCTGCGGAGCGTGAAGCTGCAGAGCGCCGGGAGGCTGCGGAGTGTGCAGAGCGAGCTGCGGAGCGCCAGCACCAACTGGACCTGGCCCAGCGGGGGCTTCCGCTAGAGCAACCAACCCATCAGGAGACCAAGTCGTCCAAAGTCCGAGCTGAGGACTTCCCTCTACTGGAGAAGGATGGGGACCTGGACTCCTTTCTGGTGGCATTTGAACGGACCTGTCTTCAGCACCATCTGGCCCGGGATCAGTGGGCCAGATACCTGACCCCCCGTTTGAGGGGTAAGTCCCTGGATGCCTTGGGGGACTTACCTGCCGGGGAGGTACAGAACTACGACTGCATCAAGCGGGCCCTGATCCGGCAGTACAACCTCACTCCCGAGTCGTACCGCCAGAAGTTCCGGAGCCTGCTGCGTGGCCCCAAGGACACCTGGACCGATCATATGCGGGCGCTGTTGAGAGCCGCAGAGCACTGGACCTCGGGTCTAGCGCTTACTACCCGCCAGGAGGTCCAGGAACTGTTCGTCACGGAGCAGTTCTTGTGGAACTGCCCAGAGGACCTCCGACAGTTCCTCCGTGACCGAAAACCAACAGGGGCTTCTGCTACAGCCGCCCTGGCAGACGAGTATGCCAATAACAGGGCGCCTGAGCTGAAGAAGTCTGCCAGCAGCACCTGGAGAGGGGGTAAGCCCAGTCATGCCCCAGTTTCCCCGGCCCCTAGAACACAAGGGGTGTATCCCCCTGTTGCCCTCTCCAGGCAAGGACCAGACGTAAGACGTTGTCATCTATGCAACAAACCAGGACACTTTAGGGCTGAGTGTCCCCAGCGCCAAAAGACCCCATCCCAGTCCCAGAGAGCGCCCAATGTTTTGTGTGTGGGAGGGGGTGGTGGTAGGTCCCTGGACAACATCCAACCCGTCACCATAGGCCGTTCTGCGGTCATGGGACTGCGGGACACGGGCGCTGAACGAACACTGGTACGGCCTGAGGTGGTGTCCCCCCAGGACTTGGTACCAGGAAAGACTCTTTCCGTCTCCGGGGTTGGAGGCGTGGAGCCGGCACTTCCCGTTGCCATGGTGTATTTGGACTGGGGTGCCGGAAGGGGGATGCGGGAGGTGGGAGTAACGCCAAATATTCCCGCAAATGTTTTATTAGGGACCGACTTGGGGCGTCTAGTATCGCAGTATGTACCCTCTGAACCCCCAAGTTCGGCCCCCCAAGAGTGTATTGATTTGTCTGCTGCTAATGCCAACCATGTTGTATGTAGTGTGTGTCCTGCTGAGGAGGAGGGAGTGAAACCTGAGGGTAACACCTGCACAGACACAACACAAACAGGGTTAGTGAAAGCAGGTGGGGAGTGTGGGGATGCCCGCAGAGGTGCTCAGCCGGCGTGCCGTGACCTCTTGTCCTCCGGTGAGGGAGGGGGCGGGCAGGATTCTGTAGAGGGAAGCTCAGGGATGGAGAGGGGGGCAGCTACCGGCAGTGTAGGGCTCCCAGGGGTATCCAGGCTGCTGAGTATAGGCCCACTGCAGGGGGAGGAACAGGCCATGGGAGGTGGGGGTGTCCCAAGAGAGGAGCCGCCAGGTAAGACCCCAGGGCAGGAGTTCCCCACATCCGAGATGTCCAAAGGCCTAGGAAGCCTGCCTGATCGGGCGGCTTGGTCAGAAACAGAGGGGAAGCAGGCACTACCCACGGTCACAGCGGTCATAGCCGCTGTCACCAGGAGTGGGAGCGTCGGAGCCCAAGGAGCCTTGCAGAGGTCCGACGGCTTCCCCACTTCTGACCAAGTGTCTGCCGGGTCAGACAGCGGCCAGGTGACATGCCCGGAGGGGCTGACGGAGGATGTGGCAGTTTCGTCGATTCTGGCCACATCAAGTCAGGAATTTCAGGCTGCGTTGGAAGCAGACGACAGCCTGAAAGCTCTCAAGGAACAGGCGGCACAGCCTCCCATGGAGTCAGACTGCGAGCGTGTGGTCTGGGACCAGGGACGGCTGTACCGGGTAACGGTCCAGCAGGGTTCACCGGAGGCGTGGCCCAGGGACCGACAGTTAGTGGTACCCTATCCGTTCAGGGCGGAATTGTTGCGGATCGCACACGAGATTCCGATGGCCGGACACCTAGGGATCGCTAAAACCAAGGCCAGGATAGCTCAGCATTTCTACTGGCCTGGGATGGGAGCCGCGGTGGGTGCCTACTGCCGTTCGTGTGACACCTGTCAGAGGGTGGGGAAGGCGGGGCCGCGCCCCAAAGCCCCACTGGTAACTCTGCCAATCATCGAAGAGCCTTTCTCGAGGGTCGCTGTGGATCTTATTGGACCTCTGTCCACTCCCAGCCACTCCGGGAAATGCTTCATACTCACGGTAGTGGACTATGCCACCCGGTACCCGGAAGCGGTAGCTTTGTCGTCCATTCGGGCCGACAAGGTGGCTACCGCCTTACTGGAGATCTTCTCCAGAGTGGGTTTCCCCCAAGAAATGCTCACCGACCGAGGGACCCAGTTCATGTCGCGGCTGATGGAGTCCCTCTGTAAGCAAATG
Organism: Phyllobates terribilis; assembly: GCF_046119375.1. Taxonomy (NCBI): domain Eukaryota; kingdom Metazoa; phylum Chordata; class Amphibia; order Anura; family Dendrobatidae; genus Phyllobates; species Phyllobates terribilis. The sequence continues at coordinate 744,424 of NW_027363429.1, forward strand.
CAGGTGCAACATCTGGTGGCCAGCCCGTATCACCCACAGACTAATGGCCTGTGTGAGCGGTTCAATGGCACCTTAAAGCAGATGCTTAAGATGTTGGTCGACTCCCACGGGAGAGACTGGGAGCGTTACCTCCCACACCTCCTATTTGCTTACCGGGAGGTTCCGCAGGCCTCAACGGGGTTCTCCCCCTTTGAGCTCCTGTACGGGCGACGGGTACGGGGCCCCCTGGCTCTGGTGAAGGAAGCATGGGAAGGGGATTTGGCCACCCCCGAGGTGTCGGTCATCGAGTATGTCGTGCGCCACCGGGACAGGATGATGGCCTTGGCAAAGCTGGTGCAGGACAATATGGCCCAGGCCCAGGCCGACCAGAAGCGGTGGTACGACCAGAATGCTTGTGAGAGGACCTACCAGGTGGGTCAAAAGGTGTGGGTACTGGTCCCCGTACCACAGAACAAGCTTCAGGCAGCCTGGGAAGGTCCCTACTTCGTGCACCAGAAACTCAATGCCGTCACCTATCTGGTCACCCTGGATCACGCCCGTGGAAGGAGGAAGGCCTTCCACGTGAACATGATGAAGGCTCATCATGAGCGGGAAGCGACTGCCCACCCAGTGTGCAACCTTCCCGAGGAAGGAGAGGTAGAAACCCTCCTGGATCTGCTCACCCAAGCCAAGGCGGGTGGGTCCATCGAGGATGTGGGGGTTGGCCACCAGCTCACGGAGGACCAACGGTCCCAGCTGGGGACCACCCTGCACCCCTTCCGGGGGCTGTTCAGCAGCCTGCCCGGAAGGACTGAGATGGCTGTCCACGACGTGGACACTGGCGATCACCCGCCGATCCGGCGTTCAGCATATCGGGTCTCTTTCGAGGTGCAGGGAAACATGCGCCAAGAGATAGACGAGATGCTGAAGCTGGGGGTGATCCAGGCATCCAGCAGCGCGTGGGCCTCGCCTGTAGTCCTCGTACCAAAGAAGGACCGAACTACACGGTTCTGCGTGGACTACCGGGGGCTCAACGCTGTAACGGCCACCGATGCGTTCCCCATACCACGCATCGATGACCTGCTCGATCGGATGGCCGGGGCTAAGTACCTGACCATCATGGATCTGAGCCGGGGGTACTGGCAGATTCCTCTGACCCCCGCGGCAAGGGAACGCTCTGCCTTTATCACCCCTTTTGGACTGTACGAGTCCACAGTGATGCCATTCGGCATGAAGAATGCCCCTGCCACTTTTCAGCGGATGGTCAATACGCTGCTTGAGGGACTTGAAGGGTACGCGGCTGCGTACTTGGACGATATTGCAGTCTTCAGTCCCACTTGGGAGGATCACCTAGAGCACCTGCGGCAGGTGCTCGGTCGGATCCACCGGGCAGGCTTGACCATCAAGCCGGAAAAGTGCCAGCTGGGCATGAGTGAGGTCCTCTACCTGGGTCACCGGGTAGGCGGGGGGGTTCTGAAGCCAGAACCGGGGAAAGTGGATGCCATCGCATCCTGGCCCACTCCTAGGACCAAAAAGCAGGTGATGTCCTTCTTGGGGACCGCCGGGTACTATAGGAGGTTCGTCCCACACTATAGCACCCTGGCCAAGCCCCTGACGGACCTCACCAAGAAGAAGCTGCCCGTCGCAGTCGACTGGACAGTCGCCTGCGAGACAGCTTTCGGGGCACTCAAGGCCGCCCTAAGTAGCTCCCCTGTACTGCAAGCTGCCGACTTCGACCGGCCGTTTGTGGTACAGACCGACGCCAGTGACTTTGGCCTCGGTGCTGTGCTAAGTCAGGTCAACACGACAGGCCAGGAACATCCTGTCTTGTACCTGAGCAGGAAGCTACTGCCCCGGGAGGTGGCTTACTCCACGGTGGAAAAAGAATGCCTGGCAATTGTATGGGCCCTGCAGCGTCTGCAGCCCTACTTGTACGGGAGCCATTTCACCGTGGAGACGGACCACAACCCCCTCAGCTGGTTACACACGGTCTCTGGGTCGAATGGCAGGTTGCTACGCTGGAGCCTCGCTCTCCAGCAGTACCACTTCTCCATTCGCCACAGAAGAGGCCGTGACCACGGTAACGCTGACGGGTTATCCCGGCAAGGGGAGGGTGCAGAAGGACGCACGGGGGAACACAGGAATGTGCTACCCCCTCGCGCCCTCGTATAGGGGGAGGTGTGATGAACCTGTAGCCGCCATCTTGGTAATGATAAATCATATCCAGGGATGGCCACACTTCAGCAGCCCCCACCCTTGGGACCTTCTGTTAAAACGTCAACTAGATAGTTTCCCCCCATCCAGGCTCCTGTAAGATAAGAAGCCCCGGGGCCTACTTAACACTTGAATGCTAGGAGCTTCAAAGACTTCGAGAGGAAACACAGCCAGCAGGGGGGGGTGCTTCGTCTATCTGTACCTGACCATTTGTCCCATAGGACTAGTTTCTTTGTCTGTCACAAGCATGGAGGCATAAGATATAGAAACATGAAAAGTACACGCATGTTGCGTGGGATGGGCCAATAAAAAAATATCACGGCGTCCCGGAGCCATTGCGCACACAAGCCTCCGCGGTAGACGTTTGTACGTGCTCTGGAAGCCAAGATATAGCGCTGAGCCATTCCTGAGGACCGTATGGTATCATAATTGATATCAAAAGGTCGGTTACGGCGGCCCGAATCCATGGGAACCCCTGGGGGTATCATGAGACCATCCCAGAAGAAGTTATTGGGTTCCTTAGAATTTGGGCTTCTGATCGAAGTTAGACCTGAGGGTGGAGACTGAGCCAGCTGACCTCACCAGCAGTGGGCGGGACGGGGCAGGTAAGATAGCAGGACAGACAAGAGATAAGTCAGTCTTGACCCAAGAGTGGGGTGCTGAACATCTGAGCACCAGCTGAGGCCACCAAGGGGAGGAGCAGTTTGACCATGCGGTGGTAGGCCTCAGCCTGTAACAAAGAACCGTGCCTGCGACCGCAGAATCCTCTCCCTGCGTCACAAGAAAATCAAGAAACCGGTAACTGATATGCTGTGGTGATTCTGTGTGTTGTATTCCATTGTTGTATAGTTTAGCCTGACCTTATACCTGTGTATATTTAGTTGTATATCGTGTATCTAGTGTATTATTATAATCAATTACCTCAAGTAATTGTGGGCCTGCCTTTTATTCTGCATAACGAACGCACGTCCGTGTGAGCTCGGCTCAAGCCAAAACGCTACCCAGGGTTGGTTCCTGACCCGATATAGGCCCATTCACGGACTGGGCGTATATCTAAAATAGGGACTGGTGGCAGCATACCAACTGGGGATTGGGGAAGGCTGGTAGTGACGGTCGGAGGTTCAGATATATATATTCCTGGCGCGGCCAAGGAAGATATATATACCGCCCTCACTACAGAGGGCCCCGATACCCAGTAGGTTACAGGACAGTCTCCCTGGCGACCGCTTATCCTAGGTGCAGTTCCTTGACTGACCTGAGGCTAAGAGGGCGCTAGCGAGTTGTGCTGTGTAGTGACGTTACGGTTTAGTGACGTTGAAGGGATAACACACTACCGTGTTCCCTGCGCTGGTTGCAGCTACCTGGCACTACTTTCTCTAGGTGCAGTACCTTGACTGACCTGAGAGGTAAGGGGGCGCCAGAGAGCTGCACCCACCGGCCGGCTTTCATCACACCCTCTGAAATCAATATCCTACAATTTACCCCAACAGCAAAAAAACAACTATACACAAAATACCAAAAGGTATATCAGATTATTAATGAGCAAATAAAAGACACATAAAAATAATTTTTAGAAATGTGTAGAAAAAATGCTGTAAAGTAAGAACGCTTCAAAAATAGAAATGTTAATGATCTATTTAATCAATTAACAAAATACAAGTGAATGAACAAACGAAAAATCTAGATCCAATCAATATTTGGTGTGACCAACTTTTCACTTTAAAACAGCATCAATTCTTCTAGGTACACCTGCGCAAAGTCAGGGATTTTGTAATAATGCAGTCAGGTGTCTGGTCATACACCATGGCAAGACTGAGCAAGAATACACAAGGAAGTTATACTACATCAGCAAGGTCTCTAAGGCACAAATTTCAAAGCAGATTGAGGGTTCAAGATGTGTCATTCAAGCACTAGTGAAGAAGCACAAGAAAATGTGCAAGGTTGAGGTCAATAGATGCAGTGGTCGGCCAAGGAAACTTAGTGCAGCAGATGTATGACACATTATGGTTACTTTCCTTCAAAAGCGGAAGATGTCCAGCAGTGCCATCAGCTCAGAACTGGCAGCAACCAGTGGGACTCAGCTTCACTCATCTACTGTTCAGAGAAGACTGGCCAGAAGTGGTCTTCATAGCAGAATTATGGTGAAAAAGCCATATCTTCCACATCAAAACAAGGCCAAGTGACGCTGAGTCACTGCATTAAAACAGAGAAAACGGGGAAGGAGGGGGGGGGGATTGGCAAGTTGTGCGCGGTTGAGCCAAAATATGAAAAATGTGGTTGTTACTGTAGGGAGTTTGTTCACTGAAGGGCTGGAGAGCAGAACAATAATGAGTGTCTGTGGTCAATAGTGATGCATAACCACGGTGAAGGGTCCTGTAAGTTTGGGGCTGCATTTCAGCAAATGGAGTTGGGAATTGGGTCAGACCTCATGCTATAACATTTTCCCCCATCATGGGCTCCTCTCTGGCATATTGTCCCTATTCTGGCATAATTTCCCTCATTCTGGTTTAAGACATCGCTGTTTCCTCTGCTGCACCTCCTGCATTCTTCAATATCCAGATCCATATTCCAGTTTGTCTTCTCTTCTGCACTACGTGAGTCCACAATCAACTGAGGAATACCTACGTCTGCTTACTATCCTTATTTCTGTTTGCATATTACTGTACCTAAGTAAACTTGGACTATCGTTAACGTTTACATACCCTAATAGTAATGAAGGCCGTGCCTTACAGATTAGGTTCTAAGAAGTATTGTTTGGAATGAACTTACCTTCATAAACTGTTTGCTGTGATCTTTTGCACTTGAGTTTAAAATAGACTTTCACACTACTCTTGTCTCAGTCTCTGCTTTTTTCGCCATTGGACTTCAGGGTATCTACTAACATCGTAACAGGCAGTTCCTTTGAGCTCATGATTCTCATTTGGTCTGACATGCACTGTGAGCTGTGAGGTCTTATATAGACAGGTGTGTGCCTTTCCAAATCAAGTCCTATCAGTTTAATTAAACACAGCTGGACTCCAATGAAAGAGTAGAACCATCTCAAGGAGGATCACAAGGAAATGGACAGCATGTGACTTAAATATGAGCAAAGGGTCTGAATATTTATGACCATGTGATATTTCAGTTTTCCTTTTTTAATAAATTTGCAAAAATTTCTACATTTCTGTTTTTTTCAGTCAAGATGGGGTGCAGAGTGGACTTTAATGAGAAAAAAATGAACTTTTTAGAATTTACCAAATGGCTGCAATGAAACAAGGAGTGAAAAATGTAAAGGGGTCTGAATACTTTCCGTACCCACTGTATATAGTACTCAATGGGTGTGGCCTGCCTCTGATTGAGAAGTGCCTCTTCCGGCAGTCTGAATAAGGGTCTATCATTAGGGGTGTGACTAATTTGTTTTCACTTAGGGTGATATATGTCCCGCTTTTAATGAGATTTAATAACATTTGTATTTTAGGGTTTCTATTATAATTCTGGGATTTCCTAATTTGTTTATAGAATTTTTGAATTGCATAACACATAGGATAAGGATAATAGGTTTAGTATATGAGATAGGAAATAGTTATTGATAGAACTAGTGCAGTGGATGGGCACTAGTGTTAATAAAAAGAGGGGCATTTCCTGATAGTGTGCGCCATGTCCCATGATTTGGGAATCTTACAGACCATATTGCACTATCATTAAGTTGCTGTTTTGTTGCTATGCAGTTAGGTTTTCCTTTCTTATAAGTTTGTCCTTTGTCTCTCCCTGTCTCTCTCAGATGTAGCTGTGATGTCAGTAACCCCTCCCTTCTTCTCCATTCTTCTTCCTCATTCACCATTTTCAGCCATGTTAGAAGCTTATGTGCTTCCAGCCCGTTTCTAAAAAAGTCTTTTTACCTGCTGTACATTTGCACATCATCGAGTATTCTGCTAGAAAATAAATCTTCTTCTGAATCTTCAACAATGTGCTTCTTGCAGTCGAGTTAAACTATCTGAAGACATCACTATGTGTGAGTACGGTAAAGAGACAGCCTAGAAACGGTGTCTCACAGCGCCCTATGCTTGCAGCTTAGTCATGGAGTCAGAATAGTGTGAGTTCAGTGAGAGTTAGTGAAGTGCATAGTGAAGGTGAAGTTCAGGTGCGGTGGGCTGCTAGGGGCAGCATGTGTCACTTGTTCCAGGCAGTGGGAGGCATTACTGGGATCCAGAGCAATCGCTCCAGTCACGTCCAGAGCCTAAGGTCTGGTATAGGAGCTGCCGGACACTTTGTCTACTCTGAAGTACAAAGGAAGATGGACAGGGACCTGCATAGATGGAAGTTGAAGGCCAGTCCCGGGTGCACTGCAGAGGTGGACGAGAAATACAGGATGAGCTAGCAACAGGGCTGAAGAGGAGTTATGCTAAGAAGGAGGATAATGTGAATTGCTGTGCCTTATCCTGTCTGTACCCACCTGATGAACTAGAACTGTCAAGTATATGTTTGACTGTTACAAAGAACTTTGTGTCCCCTAAATTGTGTGCGGCGGCTTCTGAGGAAAGAAGCCTGAAGGCAGTGGAGGCCTGCGGCCTACAAGAGAATGTGCTGCACCCCACACCCTAGACCACACTGGGACTGGGACACCCATTGTCTGTAAAGTGCCAGAGCGAAATCAGACAGACGTTCAGTCACGACTACCGCTCTGTGCCACTTTACAAGATGAGTGATAAGGGAACTTCTCGATCAGAAGAGAAGAGGAAATAATGGTCGCTGCCCAAACTGTGACAAGAACAGGACCACAATGTGTGTCACCCTGGCCTGGATGCCACAAATGTATAATAAAGCTGTGTCTGAGAGCAAAGGGGAGGTCCTCTAGTCAAGGGCCATTAGCATGCAATACCTCCTGTCACAGGCCAGTAGGGGGAGCAGGCTGCCCCTATAAAAGCTGGAACTGGGGGCAGGGTTAGAGAGAACTGGACAACCTGTCTCTGGATTGAGAGGTGTCCCAGAGCCGGGACAGACAGTTGTGTTGCAGCCTAAGAGGACGTGTGGCAGTAGGAGAGCCACGAGCCAGCGACAAAAGGCGAAGTGAGTCTGTCCTGGCAGATAAAGAAACTAATCTTCCAGACTTTGGTGTCTGAGGCTGTGAGGATTCCACATCCTACAGCAGATAACCAGTCCGCAGGGGACTGTATGTTCCTTGGCCTAAGAAGCCCGGAGGCTCCGCCATAGCAGAAGGGACCAACAGAGCCGTACCAGGCCGGGAGTAGCAAGGGACCCAAGTTGCAAGCCATACGGGCGAGAGGACACGGTGAGCTCAGGAACGTGGGCTGTTACATTACCAGAAGGGAAATAGCCAGAAGGAGCACAGAGAGCACGGTAGGCCGACACCCTCATCTTGACCAGGGCCAGCTTCCCACTTGCTCTCAGACATCCAGGCCCCCTCCTAGCCGGGCCTGTTTCTGGGTCGTTTTACCTGTTCTAATAAAGACCCTGAACTGTTTAAGAGGCCTCCGTTTCCTGGCTAACGCGGTTGGAATCATCCCCTCCATCATCCATCATACACTGCCCTGGGGCCCTACTCTTCCCGTGGGGAGTTGTACTATTCGGAGCTGCACATTTACATCTGCCCCAGAGGTCTGCACTGCAGCGGCGGTTAGCACTGACCGCAATCCACGGGTGGCGTAGTCGGACATTACTTAAAACTTATAAAGGACTGCCACTGGCCTGACCACCCTAAGCCACAGACCGGGTTGCCACCACTACCCCCATCGTCTCCCTATTGCCCGGCTCCGAGTGTCCCACGGCCCAGGGGGTGAGTCAGCTTTGGCGTAGTCGGCAGGATTGTAACCAACCCGCCACAAACGGGTATTGCGTGCCTGAAAAAGACTGTACACGTACCTGAAGAAGAGTTTTTCCACCACCCGGAGCCGTTTCCCGCCATTTTCAACCGTCTCCCGCCATCTTCCGTCGGTTCCCGCCATCTTCAGCCGTTTTCCCGCCAACGGATGCCATCTTCAGGACGCTGCGCAGGAAGAGGAGGGGCGTGGACGTCCAAACCGCGCGAGACCCGAATCTCCGCCCCACGCACCGACGCTGCGTAAGGTCCTGGAAGGGAGAGAGAGCGACGCTGACGTCATCAGGACGCGACGCAGGTCCTCGTCCGGAGCAGCACCAGCGGAGTCGCGGCCTACAGAAGAGGATCGTCAGAAGGTAGACCACGCTTAACTAGGGGGGAGGAAGATGTCGGACACTGAGGCGCCCACTACCACCAGCACAGCTGCAGCAGCGGTGATGCCATTTTCCCTGCCCTACGTCAATGGAGGGCCTGGTTGCCTAAGTATTCAGGGGAGCCCCATGCCCTAACTGACTTTAAGGAAAGGCTGTACAGTTTGTTCCAAGTTTACCCCCTGACAGAGGAACAGAAGATTAGCATACTGACAGGGCAGTTAACTGGCACAGCCCAGCGGGAGGTAAAGTAATGGCCCGCTGAGGAGAAAAGGACCGTAAAGGACATTCTGGCCCGGCTGCGGGGTACCTTTGATACACGTACCTCCGCTGAAATTAAAATGCGGTTCTACGGATGTAAGCAGCGGGCACAGGACAGCATCAGAGACTATGCCCTAAATTTGCAGGAAGCCTTGAGAGCGATCAAACAAGCTGACCCTGGCAGCGTGCAGGATACGGATAAGCTACTAACAGAACAGTTCATAGAAGGTCTGCTGTCTAGCGCCCACAGGACCCAGCTGCGCCTCATGTTCTTTCAGAACCCTGATCTGACCTTTGCCCAATTCAAGGACAGGGCCATAAGGGTGCTCCGTGAACCCGCAACAAGTGGCGCTATAAACCCCCGGCGCCCTGCTCTCACCTACCACCAGAAGGCGGCGCCCTCCTCTGTGGACTCTGTGGGGGACGATGCACAGGCCCTGAACCAAGCCCCGTCGAAAGATCTGCATCACCAAGTCCAGGAGCTGACCAGGAGCGTTGCGGCATTGACCAGGACCGTCCAGGCGTTACAAGTGGACCCGTCAAGACCCATCGAGTTGGCTTCAAGTCCGGAGGATGTCCCGTGGCGTCGACAGAGGAGGACCCCGTCGTTCCGAGGGAGGCCCACAGATCGCTACGCAGAGGATGGACAGCCCATTTGCCGTCGATGCAACCAGCCCGGACACATTTCCAGGTACTGTAATTTAAACGGGTCCAACCTGGGGCAGAGAGCCAACCCCCAGGCATAAGATCACCAGGCCCTTATAATTGGCGTGATAAGTACGTTGGGGGGGGCGCCCGGTTTTACCCGTGGTGCTGAACGGTATCCCCATGAGCGCCTTGCTGGATACCGGGTCGCAAGTAACTACTATCCCTTATGTACTTTTTAAGCAGTATTGGACTGATGCTGATATAACACGGTACCCAGACAGTGACTTGAGCATCATCGCCAGTAATGGCTTGCCCGTGCCGCAGATGGGGTTCAAGGAAATGACCATTAAAATTGGTAAAGTTGAACTACCGGCACAGGGAGTGATTATTGTGGACATTGACCGTCGTGAAAGTCACCCTAAAATAACTGTGGGTACTAACGTGATTGAAAATTGTCTTTCAGAGGTAATTGTAATTCTACAACAGGTGGCAGTGAATGCTAGTTCCAGCCAACAGAGAGTCCTCAACAAGGAGATAAAAGCCCTGATGAGACGGCAGCAGGTAGAACTGTCTGGTGGTGAGATCGGTAGCGTAAGACTGAGTGACCCATTCCCCATTTCCATGCCTCCCAAAAGTGAAATGATGATCTGGTGTCGGACTGCAATCGGGTTGAGAGGTAGAGACTACCAAGCCATGGTAGAACCCGTGTACTCAGACAGCAGGCCCACCATTTTGACAGCCTGGGGGGTGGTTGATGTCCGTCATGGGAGGGTGCCCGTTCACATTCTCAACATTGGGGAGAGGGAGGTACACTTACCCAGGTACGCTACACTTGCCAAACTGTTTGCTGTTGAGCACAAAGCTATCAGGGCCGTGGAACCTTTGCCTCCCTCTCCACAGGCGGAGAGTAATGGCTCCCAGAAACAAAAGGAGGACTGGTGCCAGAAACTCCATGTGGGTGCTGACTCCACTCCCCTGCACCAAAAACAAGGAGTCTACCGGGTGGTACAGGAGTACGAGAGAGTCTTTAGTAAGCACCCGCTAGACTTCGGCAGAGTAAAAGGGATAGAACACCACATCCCCACAGGGAGCCACCCACCAATAAAAGAGAGGCACAGGCCTGTACCCCCTGCACATTTTCAGAACGCCAAAGGTATGCTGCGGGAAATGAAAGAAGCTGGGGACATTAGAGATAGCTGTAGCCCCTGGGCAGCCCCCCTGGTTCTGGTAAAAAAGAAAGACGGCACCATGAGAATGTGCGTGGACTATAGACAAATCAACCGTATCACCCACAAAGACGCATATCCGCTGCCTAGAATAGAAGAGTCTTTAGCCGCACTAAAATCAGCTAACTTCTTTTCTACTTTGGACCTTACTAGCGGGTACTGGCAGGTTCCTGTGGCAGAGGCTGACAAGGAGAAGACCGCCTTCACCACCCCGATGGGACTGAGCGAGTTCAACTGTATGCCCTTCGGGCTCTGGAACGCACCAGGGACCTTCCAGAGGCTGATGGAATGCTGTCTAGGGCACCGAAACTTCGAGACTGTCCTCCTTTACCTGGACGACGTGATCGTCTATTCGAAGACTTACGAGCACCATCTAAAGCACCTGGCCGAGGTGTTCGAAGCCCTGGCAGGCTATGGCCTGAAGGTGAAACCATCAAAGTGTCACCTGTTGAAACCGAAGGTCCAGTACCTAGGGCACGTGGTAAGTGCGGAAGGAGTAGCCCCCGACCCTGAGAAGGTCACGGCAATCAAGAGCTGGCCAAGCCCTTCGAACATCAAGGAAGTGAGGCAATTCCTCTGGTTGGTAGGCTACTACCGAAGGTTCATCCCCGGGTTCACTAAGATGGCAGCTCCTATGCAGGACTTCCTGATAGGACAGTCTAAGTCCAGAAGCCAAAAGCCACCCTTCAAGTGGGATAAACCGGAAGAGGAGTCCTTCCGTCAGTTGAAGATGGCCCTCACAGGGGATGAGATCCTGGCCTACCCTGATTATGGCCAGCCTTTTATTCTCCACACAGACGCCAGTAATGTGGGACTGGGAGCCGTACTGTCACAAAACCAACAGGGCAGAGAAAGAGTGATCGCGTACGCCAGTCGGAAGCTGAGGCCCACCGAGAGGAACCCGGAGAATTACAGCTCCTTCAAGCTAGAATTCTTGGCGGTGGTGTGGGCCCTAACGGAACGCTTCAAGCATTACCTGACCTCCGCAAAGTTCACTGTGTACACGGACAACAACCCGTTAACACACCTAGACAGTGCAAGACTTGGTGCCCTGGAACAGCGGTGGATGGCCCGTCTCTCCAATTATGACTTCGTGATCAAGTACCGGGCAGGCAAAACCAATGCCAACGCTGATGCCCTATCGAGAATGCCTCACTTACCTGAAGGTGACGAAGACCCAGAAGAGCTGGAGGAGGTAGAACTCCCCGCGTTTCACCGGTATGGGGCCGCTCAATACTCCCACCGCGTGAAGGAGGAAGATTTAACAACCGTTATGATCAATCCCCTACCTCACCACAGCTGGGCCGAGACCCAAGATAGTGACCCTGCAATCCGCCTGGTGAAAGATCTGCTGACCCAGAAAGATGCCCGCTTAGATCCGGATGCTCCAGAGGAAGCCAAGCAGCTATGGAAAGAGAAGAGCAAGCTGTTCCTCTATGAAGGCAAGCTGTACAGAAGACTTGTCAACCACCGGACACAAGAGCTGACCTGGCAAGTCGTGGTCCCAAGGCGGGATGCAGCTATGGTCCTGGGGGCTTACCATGACAGAGCGGGGCACTTCGGTTGGAAGAAACTGGAGTTCCTGCTAAGAGGACGGCTCTTTTGGGTCGGCATGAGAGGGGCTGTAGAGAAGTGGTGCAGGGACTGTGGCCCTTGTAACTTAAGGAGAAAAGACCGCACCAGCCAGAAGACACCCTTGAAGCCCATCGTCACCCAGCAGCCTCTTGAGCTGGTAGCTCTGGACCACGTCAAATTGGCTCCAAGCCGGTCAGGATACATCTACGCCCTGACAATCGTGGACCACTATTCCCGTTTTCTAGTGGTGGTCCCGGTAAAAGACTTGACAGCCCAAACGGCGGCCAGAGCCTTCCAGCAATACTTCTGCCGTCCACACGGGTATCCGGAACAGGTCCTGACGGACCAGGGTCCAGCGTTCGGAGCTGAAATCTTGCAAGAGTTCTGCAACCTCTATGGCTGTAAGAAGATTCGGACAACGCCTTACCGCCCACAAACCAATGGGATGTGTGATTAAATGAACAATATAGTCATTGATCTCCTGAAGACGTTGCCCCTGGAGGAATGCAGCCTGTGGCCAGAAAAACTGCCGGACCTGATAGACTTATACAACCATATCCCGGTGAACGCTACAAACTGCACCCCGGCTTACCTGATGCGAGCCAGACCAGGTAAGCTGCCCCTAGATCTGGAGATGGGAGTCCTAACACCTGAGGACACCTCCCTGGATGCGGACTGGGATTCGGAGAGGCGACTGCAGTACAAGAATGTACAGGAGAGTGTGGAGAAGAGCCTGGCCCAGGTGAGAGAAAGGCAAGAAAGACTCTTCAACCAACACGCCCCTGCTGGTCCCCTAGAACCTGGTGAGCAGGTCCTGAAGCGAAAGAGAAGGCTACATAAGATGGACGACCAGTGGGAAAGGGAACCCTACACCGTACTGCAGTCTGATCATGACAACTCGAAGGTGTGCGTGATCACCAAGGATGGAGGAGAAACCACTAGTACCGTCTCCAGAGACCACCTAAAAAGGTGCCCCGAACAACTCCGTAGTGCAGAAGAGGATCAAAGTGACCTTGAACCCGCAGAGGACAAGGAAGAAATGATCAGCACCGTTCTCTGAGAGTTCCCTCAGTCCTGGACTCGAATAAACGATGCCATAGTGGTACCCGTCCTGCATTTCCTGCAACCGGCTCAGCAACAACCTACACCAGAGCCGGAAGGTGAAGAAGAGCAAGCAGTTCCAGAGGCAGAAGAGCCTGTACCAGCAGCCCAGGAGAATCAACCCTCTGCTGACAGTGAGCCTGCCATGCCTGCGATGAGCCAAAGGACCCGTAGACAGCTGCCTGCCCTACCTGTACACCAAGCTGGTAGCTCTACCCCTAACGCTAGTGAAGAAAACCAGGTTGGTCCACCACCAGACAGTGGGTTACGCAGGTCAACCAGAAGCACAAAGGGGCAGATACCCGCTCGCTGGAGAATATAGGGTGCACTAAAACTGTAAATAACCCTGTTGCCAAGTGTTGAAATGTTTGCAAATTTACATGCATGATTAGTAATTGTGTATTTCAGTTTCTTACAGTTACCGTACGGACTCAAAGGTTATGGACTTTTAATAACCGGGACTTTGTATGGACTGCGTTCGGAGCCTGACCAAGGAATGAACTAAGACTGTAAAGGACTTGGGGCTAGGACAGACCCCCACCTGGTTAAGGCTCCCCGTTGTGTTGGTGAAAATGGACACCCGGTCACAGACCACACTGTGACCTTAAGAACTCAATCTGTGCGTCACTTGCCTGATAATGTTTTATGGTCATGCATATGATCTTTGTTTATTGTTTAGTCCCGGAGTACTAAATTTTACTAGGGGGGAATGTGTCACCCTGGCCTGGATAACACAAATGTATAATAAAGCTGTGTCTGAGAGCAAGGGGGAGGTCCTCTAGTCAAGGGCCATTAGCATGCAATACCTCCTGTCACAGGCCAGTAGGGGGAGCAGGCTGCCCCTATAAAAGCTGGAACTGGGGGCAGGGTTAGAGAGAACTGGACAACCTGTCTCTGGATTGAGAGGTGTCCCAGAGCAGGGACAGACAGTTGTGTTGCAGCCTAAGAGGACGTGTGGCAGTAGGAGAGCCATGAGCCAGCGACAAAAGGCGAAGTGAGTCTGTCCTGGCAGATAAAGAAACTAATCTTCCAGACTTTGGTGTCTGAGGCTGTGAGGATTCCACATCCTACAGCAGATAACCAGTCCGCAGGGGACTGTATGTTCCTTGGCCTAAGAAGCCCGGAGGCTCCGCCACAGCAGAAGGGACCAGCAGAGCCGTACCAGGCCGGGAGTAGCAAGGGACCCAAGTTGCAAGCCATAAGGGCGAGAGGACACGGTGAGCTCAGGAATGTGGGCTGTTACATTACCAGAAGGGAAATAGCCAGAAGGAGCACAGAGAGCACGGTAGGCCGACACCCTCACTCTGACCAGGGCCAGCTTCCCACTTGCTCTCAGACATCCAGGCCCCCTCCTAGCCGGGCCTGTTTCTGGGTCGTTTTACCTGTTCTAATAAAGACCCTGAACTGTTTAAGAGGCCTCCGTTTCCTGGCTAATGCGGTTGGAATCATCTCCTCCATCATCCATCATACACTACCCTGGGGCCCTACTCTTCCCGTGGGGAGTTGTACTATTCGGAGCTGCACATTTACATCTGCCCCAGAGGTCTGCACTGCAGCGGCGGTTAGCACTGACCGCAATCCACGGGTGGCGTAGTCGGACATTACTTAAAACTTATAAAGGACTGCCACTGGCCTGACCACCCTGAGCCACGGACCGGGTTGCCACCACTACCCCCATCTTCTCCCTATTGCCCGGCTCCGAGTGCCCGAGAGCAAATACATTAAATCACTAGCAGACAGTGCAGTTATCAAACAATAAAAAATAGACAGGATTCAAATGCAAGCAACATAATGTCAGAACTGATATACACATTAAGTGACTAGATTCCCTGGATAGCTAAATTCGCTGCTGAGGCCAGAACATGGGCTGCCCAGCACTATTTAAGTGCAACCCATGAAGATAGACACTCTAATTTACAAGGCCATAACATATAGGTGCATCTCACAAAATTAGAATATCATCAAAAAGTTAATTTATTTCAGTTCTTCAATGCAAAAAGTGAACCTCATATATTATATAGAGTCATTGCAAACACAGTGATCTATTTCAAGTGTTTATTTCTGTTAATGTCGATGATTATGGCTTACAGCCAATGAAAACACAAAAGTCATTAACTCAGTAAATTAAAATAATTAACAAAAAACACCTGCAAAGACTTCCTAAGCATTTAAAAAGGTCCCTTAGTCTGTTTCAGTAGGCTCCACAATCATGGTGAAGACTGCTGACTTGACAGATGTCCAGAAGGCAGTCATTGACACACTCCACAAGGTCCCAGAGTTCCAATTTTCATTTGAAATCAAGGTCCCAGAGTCTGGAAGAAGAGTGGAGAGGCCACGATCCAAGCTGCTTGAGGTCTAGTGTGAAGTTTCCACAATCAGTGATGGTTTGGGGAGCCATGTCATGTGCTGGTGTAGGTCCACTGTGTTTTTTCAACACCAAAGTCAGCGCAGCCGTCTACCAGGAAATTTTAGAGCATTTCATGCTTCCCTCCGCCACAGTATCATAGCTACCAGGGGGGCAAAGGGGCGGTGGCCCCGGGCCCCTCGCTCTTAGGGGGCCCATCCAGGGCTACGCCAGTGTAACTGTATCTGGCATGCCCCTGGTGCCAGCATCGGGCCCCACCGCCCGTCACCGCCGCAAGTTTACTGATGAGAGAGGGAGCGCGGATCTCTCTCCCATTAGTCCCTTCTGTGACTGACGTCTCTGGCATCATCACTTGGCGCCCGGCCCGCTGTGCTGAAGATGTGTGCGGGCTGGGTGCTCTGAGCAGCGAGGGAACCAGGAGGAGAGGTGAGTACCGTTTATTTATTTTTTGCCGGGTGGGGGGCGGCATTATATTACAGACTCTGCCTATGGGAAGGGGGAGGTGCATTATACTACAGACTCTGCCTATGGGGGGCATTATACTACAGACTCTGTTTATGAGCAGGGGAGGGCATTATACTACAGACTCTGCCTATGGGGGGGACATTGTACTACAGACTCTGCCTATAAGAGGGGGAGCATTATACTACAGACTCTGCCTATGGGGGGTGCATTTTACTACAGACTCTGCCTATAGGTGGGGCATTATACTACAGACGCTGCCTATGAGATGGGGGGGCATTATACCACAGACTCTGCCTATGAGATGGGGGGGCATTATACTACAGATTCTGCCTATGAGGAAGGGGGGGGCATTATACTACAGACTCTGCCTATGAGGAGGGGGGAGCATTATACTACAGACTCTGCCTATGGGGGGGGCATTATACTGCAGACTCTGCCTATGGGGGGGCATTATACCACAGACTCTGCCTATGATGATGGGTGGAGCATTATACTACAGACTCTGCCTATGGGGGGGAGCTTTATACTACAGACTCTGTCAATGGGGGGAGCATTTTACTACAGACTCTGCCTATAGGGGCGCATTATACTATACGAAGGACTATGGGGAGTGCATTATACTATATTGAGGACTATCTGGTGCATTATACTATGGGGGGCATTATACTACAGACTCTGCCTATGGGGGTGCATTATACTATATGAAGGACTATGGGGAGTGCATTATACTATATTGAGGACTATCTGGTGCATTATACTATATGTAGGCTATTTATACAGTGTGGGAGATAATGTGGGTTCTTTGAACAGTGTGGGGGCCATCATACAGTGTGGGAGATAATGTGGGATCTTTGTATGGTGTGGAGGCCATCATACAGTGTTGGAGCCATCAGCTTGGGGGCTACTAAGGGGTCAGTATACTGTGTGGGGGTACTATACAGTGAGGGGGAATTATATCGTGAATAGGAGAACATCATACTGGTTAGAGCGGAGCTCTACATGGGGGGGAGACTCAGGACATTATTAAATCTTAGGTGGGCACTTATTGTTATAGGGGAACTCAGGTTATCGTGACTGTCGAAGGGGCACTATTACTTTGTAGGGTGCACAATGTGGGCACTGTTTTCTAGGACACTTGCACACGGCATTACTTTATTTTAGAGGTTTGTTTTACCATCTAGAGGGCACACAGTAGGTGCAGTAATAGGGACACATTTTGCAGCAGAGGCTCAGTATTGGGGTATCAGCAGGATGAGAAGTTTGTGCAGGTTGGGGATAGATGTGGTCAGTGCCTGAAATGTAAGGAGTCAAATGTGTCTTTGTTGTGATCTCTGCATACCTGAGACTCTGAGCCCTGGCTGGAGAAGTTGTCGTGTCGGTCTGGGCCAGATGGAAAAGACGGGAAAAGTGAACAATTTAATCAGAAAGAACGTCAGCTGTAAGGTACTATATATAACTGAGCTGTGATCTCTTATATGTTCTGCAGGACTGGCATCTATCAATATATGTCACCATATGGCGGTAATATCAGTGCTGGTCTTTGTATAGAGATTATTTTTAGTAACAGCGCGGTCATCTGCTGAGGTTTTCCTACATCCACTATCTGGGTGCGCCACTATAGTTGTAATCAGGGTTACCTGGTTAGAGGCCCACTCAGAAGTTTCGGCCCCCTGAACCAAAACCTTAGCTACGCCAAGCTTTTTGGAGATGGAAATGTCATTCTCCAGCAGGACTTGGCCCCTGTCCACACTGACAAAAGTACTAATACCTGGTTTACACACAACAGTATCACTGTGCTTGATTTGCAGCAAACTCGCCTGACCTTAACCCCATAAAGAATCTATGGGGTATTGTCAAGAGGAAAATGAGAGACACCAGACCCAACAATGCAGACGAGCTGAAGGCTTCTATCAAAGCCACCTGGGCTTCCATAACCCCTCAGCAGTGCCACAGGCTGATCCCTCCATGCCACATTGCCGCATTGATGCAGTAATTGATGTAAAAGGATTCCCGACCAAGTATTGAGGGCATTTATTGAACATACATTTCAGTAGGATAACATTTTGGATTTTGAAAACATTTTTCAAGCTGTTGTTATAAGGTATTCTAATTAATTGAAATAATGACTTTTGAGTTTTCATTGGCTGTAAGCCATAATCATCAACATTAACAGAAATAAACACGTGAAATAGATCACTCTGTGTGTAATGGCTCTATATAATATATGAGTTTCACTTTTTGTATTGAAGAACTGAATTAAATTAACTTTTCTGGTGATATTCTAATTTTGTGAGATGCACCTGTAGATGGGCTTGGCTGCACCCTGAATAAAAATAGCATGTAAAAAATATATATGATATATATGAGGTATTGGTCGATATTTTGGCCAAAATATACAAGCTCGCAACCTGCTCAAGGGTCCTCATAGTTGCGAGTCCCTACACTAACATTAAAAGCAAAGTCACAAAAACAAGGAATTAAAGTTCCCACCAAAATTCAAGAATTAACACAGCAAATACAGCAACAATAATTACAAGGATGCAGCAAACCCATATAATGAAGAAGTCAGCAACACAGGTGCAAAATATTGATGAGACAACCACTCACAACCTACCAATTCATGGAGGGGGTGATTGCTTAGTATTAAAACTGCACACAAATAAGCCTTGTATAGGGCACTGGTCACACATAGGTAGTGCACAATGTCTGGCTTACAGCCTATTAGTGAAGCCCAAACTATTAGATTAGGCGGGCTGCCCAGCACTTTTTAAGTGCACCCCATGAAGACAGACACCCTAGTTTACAAGGCCAACATTGATGGGTCTGGCTGCACCCTGAATAAAAATAACGTGCAAAAAATATATATGATATATATGAGGTATTAGTAAATATTTTGGCCAAAATACACAAGCTCGCAACCCGCGTCAAGGGTCCTCATGCTTGCGAGTCCCTACACTAACATTAAAAGCAAAGACAAATTTAAATTCCCACCAAAATTCAAGAATTATCACAGCAAAAAAAGGGCAACAGTGTTTACCTGCCTAGGTCTCAGTACTAATCATACCATATAATAACGATGACAGCAATACAGGTGCAAAATACTGATGCGACAACCACTCACATATTACCAATTAATGGAGGGGGGTGATTACATAGTATTAAAACTTTACCCAAAAATTATATGGGATTGCTACATCCTAATAGTGCATTAGTTCTGAGATCTGGGCAGGTAAATGCTATATTAATAATTGATTTTTGGGGGAAAGTTAAATTCTCTTTTGTTGGCTTTACTTTTAATCTAACTGAAATAAACAAAAGCTTTTTTCCTAAACATTAGGATCTGTGTAGAGCCATCAGCTCAAAACGGCTTCCTCGGACAGACTTGGCATAAGCAGGTCAAAAGGAACCCTGACCTTTACCATTACACCCCTGTACAGGAATGGAGACTTACCACATGCTCATGGTTGCATCTACAGAGTAGCTGCTTGCCAGAGGAGCGAGCTTGAGGCTATAACTCTAAGTAAAGCTTTTTTATTACTAAATGATGGGTTCTGTCTAAGGCCATTGGCTCAAAAAGGCTTCCTCGGACAGACTTGGCGCAAGCTACTCCATTCTGCAGATCCCAAGGGAACCCTGGCCTTTACCATTACACCCCTGTATAGGGATAGATACTTACCATAGGCCCAGGGCTGCATCTACAGAGTAGCTGCTGGCCGGAGGAGCGAGCTTGAGGCTATAGTGGTTGATTCAACTCTAACTAAAGCTCTTTTTTCCTTAAATACTGGGATCTGTTTAAGGCTGTTGGCTCAAACAGACTTCCTCGGACAGACTTGGCGCAAGCTACTCCATTCTGCAGATCCCAAGGGAACCCTGGTTTTTACCATTACACCCCTGTACAGGGATAGATACTTACCATAGGCCCAGGGTTGCATCTACAGAGTAGCTGCTGGCCGGAGGAGTGCGCTTGAGGCTTGAGTAGTTGAATCAATCCTAACTAAAGATAATCCTATCTAATGACACTTTGTTGTTAGGACCTGTCTGAGGCCTATGGCTCAAAAAAGCTTATTTGGAAAGACTTGGCAAAAGCCAGTCTATCCTACAGGTTCCAAAGGAACTCTGGCCTTCACTCTTACAGCCCTGTACAGCGATAAAGACTTATTACATGGCCTTGAATGCATCTAAATAGTAGATGCTGACTGGAGGGGCAAACTTAAGGCTAGAATGGTTCAGCCAACCCTAACTATTGCTACTTTCTTAAATGTTAAGATATTTCTGAGGCCGTTGGCTCAAACAGGTTTCCTTGGACAGACTGGGCGCAAAACACACCATTTCTGATGGTTCCAAATGAACCCTGGGCTTCACCCTTGAACCTCAATACATGGACAGTTTCATAGTTTTAAGGTTGAAAGACACAAGTCCATCAAGTTCAACCTAAAAGCTAATGTGTTGATCCAGAGGAAGGCAAAAACCCCATGAGGCAGATGCTAATTGCCCCATATTAGGGGAAAAATTCCTTCCCGACTCCACATATGGCAATCAGACTAGTTCCCTGGATCAACATCCCATAACAAAATCTAGTACGGATAACCTGCAATTTTATATTATTCAAGAAAGGCACACACATGCCCTCCTTGAATTTTGTTTTAGAAAATTAAGTATTTCAAGTTCATGTGGTAGACAGTTTCATAACCTCATTGCTCACACAATAAAAATTTGCCAACTAACTTCCTTTAGGCTGAGTTCACACGATGCATATTTAATGCGTTTCCGCGGCGTTTTTGCAGTTGCGTAAACGCCGCGGAAACGCATGAAAAACGCATGGTAGAAGGGCAGCAATGTTCCCCAATTGAAATCCGCATGTGCTGTGCCCATGATGCGGATTTTTCCGCAGCGTAAACGCTGCGCTCAAAAATCCGCAGCATGTCAATTAATTTTGCATAAACGCAGCGTTTTCGCCGCCATTGACTTGCATTAGAACGCGCCAATTCCGCAAGACAGCATCTGTACTTGCGTAATTGGCGCGTTCTAATGTGCGGATGGTACCCGAGTGTGGAGAAGAGGAGAGTCTCCTCCACACCCAGGTACCATTAAAAAAGCTGTAAAACAAGAATAAAATAAAAAATATATATATACTTACCATCTGTCGGCCCGCGCAGCGCTCCTGCTTGGTTCCCGGCACTTGCAGTGAGTTGAAGGACCTCCGCTGACGTCAGAGTCATGTGACGGGTCACGTGACGCTGACGTCGGCAGGTCTTTCAATTCAAAGTTGCCGGCAGCCGGGAGAACGGAGTGTAAAGCAGGACAGCGCGGGCCATCGGAGGTAAGTATATACACTCTCTCGGGTCACGCTATATAAATCCATGCTGTTTGCATGGATTTATATAGTGTGACCTAGTTGTCAAGCACTTTCCAGGTGATGCTAAAATCGCCTGGAAAGCGCTTGTCAATCTGCATGCGGAAATGCATGTGAATCCGCATGTGGATCCGCATGTATTCTGCAGGAAAAACGCATGCACAATCTGCATGCGTTTTTTCTGCCAGGGAGATGCAGAAATGATGCAGAAATTTTCTGCTTCATTTCTGCATCGTGTGCACATACCCTTAGACAAAGTGAATTAGAATCTTTATGCTAGAGTAATTGAATTAACTCTAACTGAAATAGATTAATGCTTTTTTCCTAAATGTTGAAATTTGTTTAAATCCATCAGCTCAAAAAGGCTTTCTCGGACAGACTTGGCGCAAGCTACTCCATTCTGCAGATCCCAAGGGAACCCTGGCCTTTACCATTACACCCCTGTATAGGGATAGATACTTACCATAGGCCCAGGGCTGCATCTAAAGAGTAGCTGCTGGCCGTAGGAGCGAGCTTGAGGCTATAGTGGTTGATTCAACTCTAACTAAAGCTTTTTTTTTCCTAAATACTGGGATCTGTTTAAGGCTGTTGGCTCAAACAGACTTCCTCGGACAGACTTGGCGCAAGCTACTGCATTCTGCAGATCCCAAGGGAACCCTGGTTTTTACCATTACACCCCTGTACAGGGATAGATACTTACCATAGGCCCAGGGTTGCATCTACAGAGTATCTGCTGGCCGGAGGAGTGCGCTTCAGGCTTGAGTAGTTGAATCAAGCCTAACTAAAGAAAAACCTATCTAATGACACTTTCTTGTTAGGACCTGTCTGAGGCCTATGGCTCAAAAAAGCTTCTTTGGAAAGGCTTGGCAAAAGCCAGTCTATCCTACAGGTTCCAAAGGAACTCTGGCCTTCACTCTTACAGCCCTGTACAGCGATAAAGACTTATTACAGGGCCTTGATTGCATCTACATAGTAGATGCTGACTGGAGGGGCAAACTTAAGGCTAGAATGGTTCAGCCAACCCTAACTATGGCTACTTTCTTAAATGTTAAGATATTTCTGAGGCCGTTGGCTCAAACAGGCTTCCTCGGACAGACTGGGTGCAAAACACACCATTTCTGATGGTTCCAAATGAACCCCGGGCTTCACCCTTGAACCTCAATACAGGGACAGTTTCATAGTTTTAAGGTTGAAAAACACAATTCCATCAAGTTCAACCTAAAAGCTAATGTGTTGATCCAGAGGAAGGCAAAAATCCCATGAGGCAGATGCTAATTGCCCCATATTAGGGGAAAAATTCCTTCCCGACTCCACATATGGCAATCAGACTAGTTCCCTGGATCAATGTCCCATAACAAAATCTAGTACGAATAACCTGCAATTCTATATTATTCAAGAAAGGCACACACATGCCCTCCTTGAATTTTTTTTAGAAAATTAAGTATTTCAAGTTCATGTGGTAGAGAGTTCCATAACCTCATTGCTCACACAATAAAAATTTGCCAACTAACTTCCTGTAGACAAAGTGAATGAGGATCTTTATGCTACAGTAATTGAACTAACTCTAACTGAAATAAATGAATGCTTTTTTCCTAAATGTTGAAATTTGTTTAAATCCATCAGCTCAAAAAGGCTTTCTCGGACAGACTTGGCGCAAGCTACTCCATTCTGCAGATCCCAAGGGAACCCTGGCCTTTACCATTACACCCCTGTACAGGGATAGATACTTACCATAGGCCCAGGGCTGCATCTACAGAGTAGCTGCTGGCCGGAGGAGCGAGCTTGAGGCTATAGTGGTTGATTCAACTCTAACTAAAGCTTTTTTTTTCCTAAATACTGGGATCTGTTTAAGGCTGTTGGCTCAAACAGACTTCCTCGGACAGACTTGGCGCAAGCTACTCCATTCTGCAGATCCCAAGGGAACCCTGGTTTTTACCATTACACCCCTGTACAGGGATAGATACTTACCATAGGCCCAGGGTTGCATCTACAGAGTAGCTGCTGGCCAGAGGAGTGCGCTTGAGGCTTGAGTAGGTGAATCAAGCCTAACTAAAGAAAAACCTATCTAATAACACTTTCTTGTTAGGACCTGTCTGAGGCCTATGGCTCAAAAAAGCTTCTTTGGAAAGGCTTGGCAAAAGCCAGTCTATCCTACAGGTTCCAAAGGAACTCTGGCCTTCACTCTTACAGCCCTGTACAGCGATAAAGACTTATTACAGGGCCTTGATTGCATCTACATAGTAGATGCTGACTGGAGGGGCAAACTTAAGGCTAGAATAGTTCAGCCAACCCTAACTATTGCTACTTTCTTAAATGTTAGGATATTTCTGAGGCCGTTGGCTCAAACAGGCTTCCTCGGACAGACTGGGCGCAAAACACACCATTTCTGATGGTTCCAAATGAACCCTGGGCTTCACCCTTGAACCTCAATACAGGGACAGTTTCATAGTTTTAAGGTTGAAAGACACAAGTCCATCAAGTTCAACCTAAAAGCTAATGTGTTGATCCAGAGGAAGGAAAAAACCCATGAGGCAGATGCTAATTGCCCCATATTAGGGGAAAAATTCCTTCCCGACTTCACATATGGCAATCAGACTAGTTCCCTGGATCAATGTCCCATATCAAAATCTAGTACGAATAACCTGCAATTTTATATTATTCAAGAAAGGCACACACATGCCCTCCTTGAATTTTTTTTAGAAAATTAAGTATTTCAAGTTCATGTGGTAGACAGTTTCATAACCTCATTGTTCACACAATAAAAATTTGCCAACTAACTTCCTTTAGACAAAGTGAATTAAGATCTTTATGCCAGAGTAATTGAATTAACTCTAACTGAAATAGATTAATGCTTTTTTCCTAAATGTTGAAATTTGTTTAAATCCATCAGCTCAAAAAGGCTTTCTCGGACAGACTTGGCGCAAGCTACTCCATTCTGCAGATCCCAAGGGAACCCTGGCCTTTACCATTACACCCCTGTACAGGGATAGATACTTACCATAGGCCCAGGGCTACATCTACAGAGTAGCTGCTGGCCGGAGGAGCGAGCTTGAGGCTATAGTGGTTGATTCAACTCTAACTAAAGCTTTTTTTTTTCCTAAATACTGGGATCTGTTTAAGGCTGTTCGCTCAAACAGACTTCCTCGGACAGACTTGGCGCAAGCTACTCCATTGTGCAGATCCCAAGGGAACCCTGGTTTTTACCATTACACCCCTGCACTGGGATAGATAGTTACCATAGGCCCAGGGTTGCATCTACAGAGTAGCTGCTGGCCGGAGGAGTGCGCTTCAGGCTTGAGTAGTTGAATCAATCCTAACTAAAGAAAAACCTATGTAATGCCACTTTCTTGTTAGGACCTGTCTAAGACCTATGGCTCAAAAAAGCTTCTTTGGAAAGACTTGGCAAAAGCCAGTCTATCCTACAGGTTCCAAAGGAACTCTGGCCTTCACTCTTACAGCCCTGTACAGTGATAAAGACTTATTACAGGGCCTTGGATTGCATCTACATAGTAGATGCTGACTGGAGGGGCGAACTTAAGGCTAGAATGGATCACCCACCCTAACTATTGCTACTTTCTTAAATGTTAGGATATTTCTGAGGCCATTGGCTCAAACAGGCTTTCTTGGACAGACTGGGCGCAAAACACACCATTTCTGATGGTTCCAAATGAACCCTGGGCTTCACCCTTGAACCTCAATACAGGGACAGTTTCATAGTTTTAAGGTTGAAAGACACAAGTCCATCAAGTTCAACCTAAAAGCTAATGTGTTGATCCAGAGGAAGGCAAAAACCCCATGAGGCAGATGCTAATTGCCCCATATTAGGGGAAAAATTCCTTCCCGACTCCACATATGGCAATCAGACTAGTTCCCTGGATCAACGTAACATAACAAAATCTATTACCACTAACCTGAAATGTTATATTATTCAAGGAACATTTTTCATCAAGCAGTTTTCACCGGAAATGTGTTGCACAACTGTTTGAATCTCAGTAAATTCCTGCGCAACTTACATTTAAATACTCTGACCTTTTTACACCCACTCTTTTAACTTCTTAAATAGTGAACAGAGCTTATCTGGACCGCTTGTGGCTTAGCTTTACCTGAAAACTTATTACAAATTAGGCTGGAAAAGTGGTGTAAATTAGGACTGAAATTGACTCCATCTTTTGACTGGAGTACATTTCTTGAGGTGTAGTACGTCAGCTTTAAGGGGATATTTCAATAAATGAATGACCCTGGCTGCAGGTATAAAGAATCAAACTGTGCTGTCCTGACCCATTCCTGGGATTGTGTATGGCACTGACATCACCTCAATACTGCCGCAGCCAACAAATGTAATCAGACGGACTGCCCAGCTGAGCGCACTGAGCTGCTGCAGCTCTGAGATGGTGGAACCTCTTTTTTTTAATTAAATGACCTGCAGCTAGGGACATTCATTTATTGAAAGGGAACAACCCCTTTAAGGATGAGTCAAATTCATTAAGAGGTTTAGTCTTTTTAATGAATTTGGTGCACGTTCCTCCAATAGGCGCTTCATGAATGCTGGTATAGAAATCCACCAGCCTTGATGAATCGGCCACCATAGGTGTACATGGCATGAGCATATACAGAACAGTTGTGTAGTATACGTTACCAGGCCCTCATGATGCTCTTGGTCCTGGATGGCCTTCCACAGTCTGCTTTCTTGCTTCATCATCTTGAAGGGCTCCACTTTCTTTTCTTCTGGCTGGCATGGTGCGGCTCTATCATCCTGCTCCTTTAACACGAAGGGACGACTGTAAAGCTGCCAGGAGCGTTTTTTTTTATCCCCTTAGATCATTGTGACACCACAAAGTGATGACATAGACAAGTGGGTGAGGCGCCTTTATTCAGTCATCGGGTGTGGTCAGAAGAAATTAGCATATTCCGTGATGTTACTACAATGAGAACAGACATGAACATTCTATTCGGAACCCGACCGCCATTATCAGCGGAACCTTCACTGCTGTCAGATTGGCACTAAAAACAAAAAGAGACCGCGGTGAACCTGGACAGTAACAATCTACAGGGACAGTGACTGCTAAGCGGACTTCATGTCAGATGTTATGCAGTTTTGTCAGAAAAAAAACAATAAAATATATAAAAGACAGGCTCCAATAAACCTTAAACACTGGGCTGTAGTCACAGATTCTCCTTCCACCTGCAGCACATTGCTCCCCTGTCTAACCCTCCCCGTCCTGCAGCATGTTTCTCACCGCTTAATTCTCCCACTCCTGCAGCACATTGCTCCCATCTAATCCTCCCCTCCTTGCAGCACATTGTGCCCTTTCTAAATCTCCCCCTTCCTGCACCACATCGCCCACTGCCAAATTCCCTCTTGCACCACATCGGCAACTGCCAAATCCTCCACCTCCTGCAGCATATCGCTCCCTGCCTAATCCTCCCTCTCCTGCGGCACATCGCTCACCTGCCTAATCCTCCCCCTCCTGCAGCACATCGCTCACTGCCTAATCCTCCACCTCCTGCAGCTCATCTCTCTCCTGCCTAAGCCTTCTCCTCATGCAGCACATCGCTCTCCTGTCTAATCCCCTCCAGCAACATTTCGCTGTCTGCCTATACAGCCACTGACTGCAGTATATCACTCCTCTCAGCACCGTGCTGCAGTACATCGCTCCACTCATCTATATACTGGTTATTTCTGCAGCACATCTCTAACTGCTTAATCCTCCTCCTGCATCACATTGCTACCCTGCCTAATTCTCCCTCTCCTGTAGTACATCGCTTCCTGCCTAATCCTCTCTCTCCTGCATTTCATCAGTCCCCTGCCTACTCCTCCTTTTCTTGCAGCACATCGCTCCCCTGCCTAAGCCTCCCCCTCCTGCAGCACATTGCACCCCTGCCTAATCCCTTCCCCTTCCTGCAGCACATCGCACCCCTGCCTAATCCCCTCACCTTTCTGCAGCACATTGCACCCCTGCCTAATCCCCTCCCCTTCCTGCAGCACATCGCACCCCTGCCTAATCCCCTCCCCTTCCTGCAGCACACCACTCCCCTGGCTAATCTTCCCCCTCCTGCAGCACATCGCTCCCCTGACCCCCTCTTACGTGACATCTTTTCTATCAGTTACATTTGTGAAGTAACTGCTGTCTCCTGTGAGCAGTGGAGAGCGAAGCTGAGAGCCAGGAGGCTCTGCCCCTCTGCCCCTTCTTGCCACATCATCATCCATCTACATCAGGGCTGTCAAACTCAAATATATAGAGGGCCAAAAGGAAGAGTTTAACTCAGAAAAATAAGTCAACACTTTATCAGATGTTTCTGTGAAAACTTGAGTACAACAAATAAGATTTTGTTATTTTCCCTCAGTTATAAAAAAAATAGTTATGAGAAAAGTGTGACAAAAAGGAGTCATAAAATGCACCAAAATGAAATATCACAATTTATGGCTCAAATTGAGGTGAAGCAAGGAAGAGGTTGAGCTTAGCTAATGAGATGCATCAAACATACAGGTGCTTCTCACAAAATTAGAATATCATCAAAAAGTTTATTTATTTCAGTTCTTCAATCCAAAAAGTGAAACTCATATATTATACAGAGTCATTACAGAGTGATCTATTTCAAGTGTTTATTTCTGTTAATGTTGATAATGATGGCTTACAGCCAATGAAAACACAAAAGTCATTATCTCAGTAAATTAGAATAATTAACAAAAAACACCTGCAAAGGCTTCTTACGCATTTAAAAAGGTCCCTTTGTCTGTTTCAGTAGGCTCCACAATCATGGGGAAGACTGCTGACTTGACAGATGTCCAGAAGGCAGTCATTGACACACTCCACAAGGAGTGTAAACCACAAAAGGTCATTGCTAAAGAAGCTGGCTGTTAACAGAGTGCTGTATCCAAGCATATTTATGGAAAGTTGAGTGGAAAGAAAAAGTGTGGTAGGAAGAGGTGCACAAGCAACCGGGATAACCGCAGCCTTGAAAAGATTGTTAAGGAAAGGACATTCAAACATTTGGGGAAGATTCACAAGGAGTGGACTGCTGCTGGAGTCATTGCTTCAAGAGCCACCACACACAGACGTATCCAAGACATGGGCTACAAGTGTCACATTCCTTGTGTCGAGCCACTCATCACCAATACACAACGCCAGAAGCATCTTACCTGGGCCAAGGAGAAAAACACCTGGACTGTTGCTCAGTGGTCCAAGGTGTTGTTTTCCGATGAAAGTAAATGTTGCATTTAATTTGGAAATCAAGGTCCCAGAGTCTGGAGGAAGAGTGGAGAGGCCACAATCCAAGCTGCTTGAGGTCTCGTGTGAAGTTTCCACAATCGGTGATGGTTTGGGGAGCCATGTCATCTGCTGGTGTAGGTCCACTGTGTTTTATCAAGACCAAAGTCAGCGCACCCGTCTACCAGGACATTGTAGAGCCCTTCATGCTTCCCTCTGCCCACAAGCTTTTTGGAGATGGAAATGTCATTTTCCAGCAGGACTTGGCCCCTGTCCACACTGCCAAAAGTACCAATACCTGGTTTACACAACAGTATCACTGTGCTTGATTGGCAGCAAACTCACCTGACCTTAACCCCATAGAGAATCTATTATAGAGAATCTATGGGGTATTGTCAAGAGAAAGATGAGAGACACCAGACCCAACAATGCAGACGAGCTGAAGGCTTCTATCAAAGCCACCTGGGCTTCCATAACACCTCAGCAGTGTCACAGGCTGATCGCCTCCATGCCACATTGCCGCATTGATGCAGTAATTGATGCAAAAGGAGCCTGGCCAAGTATTGAGGGCATTTACTGAACATACATTTCAGTAGGATAACATTTCAGATTTTAAAAACATTTTTCAAGCTGGTGTTATAAAGTATTCTAATTTACTGAGATAATAGCATTAACAGAAATAAACACTTGAAATAGATCACTCTGTCTGTAATGACTCTATATAATATGAGTTTTACTATTTGTATTGAAGAACTGAAATAAATTAACTTTTTGATGATATTCTAATTTTGTGAGAAGCACCTATAGTATGCTATATGCCCAATTTTAACAAATGTACTGCAATTTTTGCTGAATGTGTTCAGAAATGTACTGATGTGTAAGCAGACAAATGCAGAGACTTAGGCTATGTGCCCACGATGCAGAAAAGCTCCGGATTTTTCCTGAGCGTTTCTGCATCTCGCTGGCAGAAAAAACGCATGCGGATTGTACATGCGGATTGTACATGCGGATTGTACATGCGGATTGTACACGCGGATTGTATATGCGGATTGTACACGCGGATTGTACACGCGGATTGTACATGCGGATTGTACATGCGGATTGTATATGCGGATTGTACATGCGGATTGTACATGCGGATTGTACACGCGGATTGTACACGCGGATTGTACACGCGGATTGTACACGCGGATTGTACATGCGGATTGTACATGCGGATTGTACACGCGGATTGTACATGCGGATTGTACATGCGGATTGTACATGCGGATTGTACATGCGGATTGTACATGCGGATTGTACACGCGGATTGTACATGCGGATTGTACACGCGGATTGTACATGCGGATTGTACATGCGGATTGTACATGCGGATTGTACATGCGGATTGTACACGCGGATTGTACACGCGGATTGTACACGCGGATTGTATATGCGGATTGTACACGCGGATTGTACATGCGGATTGTACATGCGGATTGTACATGCGGATTGTACATGCGGATTGTACACGCGGATTGTATATGCGGATTGTACACGCGGATTGTACACGCGGATTGTATATGCGGATTGTACACGCGGATTGTACATGCGGATTGTATATGCGGATTGTACACGCGGATTGTACATGCGGATTGTATATGCGGATTGTACATGCGGATTGTACATGCGGATTGTATATGCGGATTGTACACGCGGATTGTACATGCGGATTGTACATGCGGATTGTACATGCGGATTGTACATGCGGATTGTACACGCGGATTGTATATGCGGATTGTACACGCGGATTGTACACGCGGATTGTATATGCGGATTGTACACGCGGATTGTACATGCGGATTGTATATGCGGATTGTACACGCGGATTGTACATGCGGATTGTATATGCGGATTGTACATGCGGATTGTACATGCGGATTGTACATGCGGATTGTACACGCGGATTGTACACGCGGATTGTATATGCGGATTGTACACGCGGATTGTACATGCGGATTGTACATGCGGATTGTACATGCGGATTGTATATGCGGATTGTACACGCGGATTGTACACGCGGATTGTACACGCGGATTGTACATGCGGATTGTACATGCGGATTGTATATGCGGATTGTACACGCGGATTGTACACGCGGATTGTACATGCGGATTGTACATGCGGATTGTACATGCGGATTGTACATGCGGATTGTACACGCGGATTGTACATGCGGATTGTACATGCGGATTGTACATGCGGATTGTACATGCGGATTGTATATGCGGATTGTACACGCGGATTGTACATGCGGATTGTATATGCGGATTGTACATGCGGATTGTACATGCGGATTGTATATGCGGATTGTACATGCGGATTGTATATGCGGATTGTACACGCGGATTGTACACGCGGATTGTACATGCGGATTGTACATGCGGATTGTATATGCGGATTGTACACGCGGATTGTACATGCGGATTGTATATGCGGATTGTACATGCGTTTTTCCTGCCAGGGACATGCAGAAGTGGAGCGTTCTTCACATGCATTTCCGCATGCGGGTTGACAAGCGCTTTACAAGCGATTTTAGCATCACTTGGAAAGTGCTTGTCAACTTGGTCACACTATAGAAATCCATGAAAACGGCATGGATTTATATAGTGTGACCCCAACGACTGGTTAAAAATAAAAAAATAAATCTATACTTACCTTCCGATGGCCCCCGCAGTCTCGCTTCGCTCCGTCCTGGCTGCCGGCAGATCGCGGTACACTGAAGGACCTGCCGTCACATGACTATGACGTCAGCGCTGGTCCTTCAGTCCATCGCGAGCTGCCGACATGGGAGGACGAGCGCAGCGGGGGCCGTCAGAAGGTAAATATAACATTTATTTTTTATTTTATTCTTTATTTTGACAGGTTCTATGGTACCCGGGTCCGGAGGAGAGTCTCCCATCCTCCACACGCGGGTACCATCCGCACATTGAACGCATGTATTCCGCATGTGCTTATTTAGTGAAGCGGAATCCATGCGTTCCAATGCAAGTCAATGGCCAGGAAAACGCTGCGCTTCCGCAAAATAATTGGTAGTGCTGCGTTTTTTTCCGCAATGATAATCCGCAGCGGAAATTTCCGCAGCATGTGCACAGCACATGCGGACTATCATTGGGGAACATGGCAGACCTTCTAACATGCGTCTTTAAGCGTTTCTGCAGCGTTTTTGCCATGCGGAAACGCTTAAAATACGCGTCGTGGGCACACAGCCTTAGGCTATGTGCCCACGTAGCGTTTTTGTAGCGTTTTTGCGGCGTTTTTACGGCCACGAAAACGCTTGTAAAACAGTCTGCCATGCAAAGCCATGTGAATTCGGATGTGCTGTGCACATGATGCGCTAATTTGCGCGCCGAATTCGCATTACTTTGCAAAACGCAGCATGACCATTTCTACTGCGATTACGCTGAAGCTTATTCGCGATGCGTGTGGTATCTGGGAGGAAGACGAGACTACAACTCCTCTTCATCCCGGCTACCACGCGGTGAAAAAAAGAAATAAAAAAGTTAAAAACAAACAAAACCTGTATATTCACCTCTCCGGCGGCCCCCGGTCTGCTCTCCGGTCTCCTCCGGTCTGCTGTCTGTACTGTCAGGACCTGCGCTGACGTCATTTAGTCAGGTGATGGTCGCATGACCGCTGACGTCGGCATCAGGTGATGGTCGCGTGACCATCAGCTGACTAAATGACGTCACCGCAGGTCCTGACCGTACACTGCAGGACGCTGAAGAGAGAAGACGCGGCCGGGAGCAGACCGGAGGAGACCGGAGAGCAGACCGGGGGCCGCCGGAGAGGTGAATATACAGTTGTTTTTTTTTATTTATTAACGTTTTGATTCTTTTTTTTACTATAGATGCTGCATTTAAAGCATCTAAGTTGTTCACACATTATAGATCCATTTCGGTTGCATGGATTTATATTGTGTGATCAACTTATCAAGCACTTTTCCAAGTGATGCTCAAAATCGCTTGGAAAATTGCTTGAAAAAATGCATGTGAAAACGCTTCTCTCTAGCAGAAAAAACGCATGTAAATCTGCATCAAATCTGCTAGGTGTGCACACAGCCTTATAGCTGGTTTTGCTCTGAGCTGAGATGTCCAGGCTGAATAATGCTCTGGGAGCAGAACCCATCAGCAGAATCTGTCTGTTTCCTGCCTTGTAGCAGTGGATCCCGGCTATTTAGCTCACAGAGCATTGTCTACACAAGATACAATTGTATCCAATTTTCAGCTGGGAACAGGACTATGGACAAGTTTTGCAGCAACTGCATTTGTGATAGGAAATGTTGATCAATCTAGATTTTCTTCAGTGTTCTTATTCATTGCAGAAAATCTTAAAAAAGCCGAGGAATGTGGGCAACATGGTGGGTCAATGATTAACGCTGTGGGGCTGGGTTCATATAATAGCAAGGACAACATCTGCAAGGAGTTTGTATGTTCTCCCCGTGTTTGTGTGGGTTTCCTCCGGGTTCTCCGGTTTCCTCCCACACTCCAAAGACATACTGATAGGGAATTCATATTGTGAGCCCCAATGGGGACAGTGATGATAATGTCTGTAAGGTGCTACAAAATCTAACGGCGCTATATAAGAGAGTAAAATAAATATATAACTAAATAAAATGAATGTATTAAAAGGCTAAGATTGCAAAGAGCTTGTAAAAACAAGAAACTTTGCAATTTCCTTCTTATTCAAAATCTTCTCTGTTCTCAAGAAGGAAAAGATTTTTAATTCTGCAGTGTACAGCTCATTGCTATGGTTACTGACCACCTGAGAAGTGGCCGGTCTCCTTGGCAAGAAGCGCTCACTTGCAGACTGGTGGACTTCAGTGCCCCTGTGCCTGTCCCATTCTGCAGAGGCAAAGCCGCCTCTGCCCGCAGAATGCAAGAGGGCACAATTCAGACAAGCGGCTCAGCCAAGCCACCGGCCAGAACTGTAAATCTTCAGCTTCTGATGAGAGGAACACAAGACCACCCCTTTAATAAAGGAGTAGAGCAGAACTCATACAGTGATTAGTGGGGGTCTGACACCTGAAATCCCCAGACATCAGCTACTTCTGCAAGATGATGTACACAGTGTTAAGAGCTGGAATAGCACAGCTCCGCACACTGTGCAATGGCTGGTTTCAGGTACTACAGCTCAGATCACAATCATTTCAATAGGAGCTGCAGTACCAAGATCGGCCACTACACAGTGTACAGCGCTGTGCTGTTTGGGCTCTCTACGCTGAGTATTTCCAGCTGCTGTCTTATTGGTGAGGGGGCCGTGTGTTGGAACCTCACTGATCTGATATTGATGACCAGGGTCGGACTGCGGTGTCTGGGGCCCACAGGGGAAATTAACTCTAGGGGCCCACCTACAGCAAGATGCAAATATCTGTTATCCGCTCTCGCTGTTATAGTGGAGCATTGACTGGCGGCTCCTGCACATCTACTGGGCGACACTCTAACTGGGATGGACATGTTTGCATTAAAGGGCTTCTTTGGTTAAAACTAGTGTTGAGCGAGTATGTTCTGTTAACCCTTTCGGCGAGTATGCTCGGGCCGAGCTCCGAGTATTTATAGCTCCTCGGTGATATGGTTGAATCGCTCCCGTGTGCATGATTTGCGACTGTTTGACGGTTTTAATACATGTGAGGAATGTGTAAGAAATAGACATTCCTCACATGTATTAACCCCTTAAGCCGCGGAGCATTTTCCGTTTTTGCATTTTCGCTTTTTGCTCCACTTGTTCCCAGAGCCATAGCGTTTTTATTTTTTAGTCAATATGGCCATGTTAGGGCTTATTTTTTGCGGGACGAGTTGTACTTTTTAACGCCATTACTAGTTTTACCATGCCGTGTACGGGAAAACGGGAAAAAAATTCCAAGCGCCGTGAAATTGCAAAAAAAGTGCAATACCACTGAGGTTTTTTTTTATTTTTTTTACCACGTTCACTGAATGCTAAAACTGACCTGCCATTATTATTCTCCAGGTCATTACGAGTTCGTAGACACCAAACATGTATAGGTTCTTTTTTATTTAAGTGATGAAAAAAAATTCCAAAGTTTGGTAAAAAAAAAAAAAATGGTGCCATTTTCCGAGACCCGTAGCGTCTCCATTTTTCGGGATCTGGGGCAGGGTGAGGGCTTATTTTTTGTGAACCGAGCTGAAGTTTTTATAGATGCTATTTTGGGGTAGATCCGATGTTTTGATCGCCCGTTATTGCATTTTATTGCAATTTTACGGTGACCAAAAAACGTAATTCTGGCGTTTAGAATTTTTTTCTCATTACGCCATTTACCGATCGCATTAATTCTATTTTTATATTGATAGATCAGGCGATTCTGAACGCGGCAATGCCAAATATGTGTATGTGGGGTTTATTTTATGATTTTAGGGGGTGATTTAAACTTTTAAATTTTTTTATTTTTTTTCATATTTTTTAAAACTTTTTTTTTTCACTTTTTGCTTGCTTCCGTAGTCTCCATAGGAGACTTGAAGCAGCAACTGTCCGATCGCCTCTGCTACATACAGGGGACCAGCAGTTCCCCTGTATGCAGCAGAAATGGTCCTGTCCTATGAGCGCCGACCACTAGATGGCGCTCATAGCGACAGGATCATTACAACCACTGGTGTCTGCTGCAGACCCAGGGTTGTCATGACCACACATCGCCGACCCGCGATCATGTGACGGGGTCGCCGATGGGCGGGGTAAGTGACGCGCTTCCAGGAAGTGCGCATTAAATGCCGCTGTCGGAGATTGACAGCGGCATTTAATATGTTAACAGCCGCTGGTGGATCGCGATTCCACCCGCGCCTGTTGCGGGCACATGTCAGCTGTAATAATCAGCTGACATGTGCTTGGTTCAGTGCGGGCTCAGCGCCGGAGCCCTCACTGAACCGGAGGATAACGACATGCGCGTACTAATACGTGACATGTCGTTAAGGGGTTAAAGCTGTCAAACAGTTGCAAATCATGCACACGGGAGCGATTCAACCATATCACCGAGCAGCTGTAAATACTCGGCGCTCGGCCCAAGCATACTCGGACAGAACATACTCGCTCAACACTAGTTAAAACAAGTTACCAACGATCCATGGGCTCTACAGGATAGGTGATCACTTATTGAGCATTTGTGTCCGAACATTGGAAAACGCACCTATCGGAAGAATGGGGAAGTTTTATCCCTGACAGAACACTTATCCCTATTTTAAAATGCTGCGGCAGGTGGGACGTCTGACCGCAGCTCTATTCATTCTCTTAGAGACTTGCAAAAAAGAGCAGCGCTCACAGCCACTGAGAGAATGAATGGATCAGTGGTCGCATCTCACATGCCGCTCCAGTCTAATAGGGAGAAAAGCTCCACATTCTGCCGGTGTGTGCAAGCAGTCAGACCCCCACCAATCAATATTATCAATGATCCTGTGGAGAGGTGATTACTTGTTTTCACCGGAGAACCCCTGTAAGTGCATCTCTGCCGCTCTGGTCCAAGTATTTAATCGCTAAGGCCACGGCCCTACTATCAGTATTCGGTCAGTGTCCAGTCAGTATTTTTTCTCAGGAGTGGGAGCCAAAACAGGTGATGAACAATCAGAGAAAAGGTATAATAGAAACAAGTCACCAATTCTGCATTAATCAACCATTCCTGGTTTCGGCAGCCACTCCTGAGAAAAATACTGACCAAATACTGATGGTGGGGCTGTGGCCTAATGGAAAAAAATCTTTTCCTAGTTAAGATCAGCGAGAATAAAATGACCGCCATACACAACACAGTCCACTATATCAACACCAATAATACCACATACAAAAGGGACAAATATCGCCACACCTTGACTAGATCACATATTACCACTACATAGTGACCGAATAATACCACATACAAGGAACAAATATGGCCAAACTATGACCAGACCATATATTACCACCCCAAGGTGACCAAATACTACAATACTGATCATGAATACAAAACCACAATACTAACAACACTGTTATTACCACCAGCAACATTATACACAGGAGCTCTGTATATATTGTCAGTGTACAGGTAACACAGTGATCACCAGTGACATTATAGACAGGAGCTCTGTATATAGTGTATAGGTAATACAGTGATCACCAGTGGTCAAAATTGTTGGTACCCCTCGTTTAATGAAAGAAAAACCCACAATGGTCACAGAAAAAACTTGAATCTGACAAAAGTAATAATAAATTAAAAATCGATGAAAATGAACAAATGAAAGACAGACATTGCTTTTCAACCCTGCTTCCACAGAATTTAAAAAAAAATTTAACTCTTGAAATAGGCCTGGACAGAAATGATGGTACCCCTGAAAATAATGTGACAAAAGGGACATGTTAAATCAAGTTGTGTCCACTAATTAGCATCACAGGTGTCGACAATCTTGTAATCAGTCAGTGGGCCTGTATATAGGGCTACAGATACTCACTGTGCTGTTTGGTGACATGGTGTGTACCACACTCAACATGGACCAAAGGAAGCAAAGGAAAGAGTTGTCTCAGGAGATTAGAAAGAAAATTATAGACAAGCATGTTAAAGGTAAAGGTTATAAGACCATCTCCAAACAGCTTGATGTTCCTGTAACTACAGTTGCACATATTATTCAGAAATTTAAGATCCATGGGACTGTAGCCAACCTCCCTGGACGTGGCCGCAGGAGGAAAATTGATAAATCAAAGAGACGAATAATATGAATGGTAACAAAAGAGCCCAGGAAAACTTCTAAAGAGATTAAAGGTGAACTTCAAGCTCAAGGAACATCAGTGTCAGATCGCACCATCCGTCGTTGTTTGATCTAAAGTGGACTTCATGGGAGACGACCAAGGAGTACACCATTGTTGAAAAAAAATCATAAAAAAGCCAGACTGGAATTTGCCAAACTACATTGTTCACAAGTCACAAAGCTTTTAGGAGAATGCCCTATGGACAGA
Organism: Phyllobates terribilis; assembly: GCF_046119375.1. Taxonomy (NCBI): domain Eukaryota; kingdom Metazoa; phylum Chordata; class Amphibia; order Anura; family Dendrobatidae; genus Phyllobates; species Phyllobates terribilis. The sequence goes on from NW_027363429.1 coordinate 781,969, forward strand.
TGAGACAAAAATGGAAGTTTTTGGCAAGGCACATCAGATCTATGTTCACAGATGGAAAAATGAAGCATATCAAGATAAGAACACTGTCCCTACTGTGAAACATGGAGGAGTCTCTTTTATGTTTTGGGGCTGGTCTGCCGCATCTGGCACAGGGTGTCTTGAATCTGTGCAGGGTACAATGAAATCTCAAGACTATCAAGGGATTCTAGAGAGAAATGTGCTGCCCAGTGTCAGAAAGCGTGGTCTCAGTCGCAGGTCATGGGTCTTGCAACAGTATTATGACCCAAAACACACAGCTAAAAACACCCAACAATGGCTAAGAGGAAAACATTGGACTATTCTGAAGTGACCTTCTATGAGCCCTGACCTAAATCCTATTGAGCATCTTTGGAAAGAGCTGAAACATGACGTCTGGAAAAGGCAACCTTCAACCATGAGACAACTGGAGCAGTTTGCTCATGAGGAGTGGCCAAAATACCTGTGGAGAGGTGCAGAAGTCTCATTGACAGTTACAGGAGTCGTTTGATTGCAGTGATTGCCTCAAAAGGTTGTTCAGCAAAATATAAAGTTAAGAAGAACCATCATTTCTGTCCAGGCCTGTTTCATCAGTTTATTTATTTTTTTTTATTCTGTGGAAGCAGAAAAGCAATGTCTGACTTTCATTTGTTCATTTTCATAGATTTTTAATTTATTATTACTTTTGTCAGATTCAAGTTATTTCTGTGACCATTGTGGGTTTTTCTTTCATTAAACGAGGGGTACCAACAGTTTTGACCACGTGTGTAGTGTAAGTGTACATGTGTGTCACCCTGGCCTGGATGCCACAAGTGTAATTAAAGCTGTGTCTGAGAGCAGGGGGGAGGTTCTCTAGTCAGGGGAACATTAGCATGCAATGCCTCCTGTCTCAGGCCAGTAGGGGGAGCAGGCTGCCCCTATAAAAGCTGGTGCTGAGGGCAGGGTTAGAGAGAACCCAGATGACCTGTCTCAGGACTGAGACGTGTCTCAGCAGAGCAGGGACAGACAGTTGCACTGCACCTAAGAGGAAGTGTGGCAGGAGGAGAGCCACAAGCCAGAGACAAGAGGCGAAGAGAGCCTGTCTTGGCAGATAACAGACTTAATCTACCAGAGTTTGGTGTCTGAGGCTGGAAGGATTCCACATCCCCCAGCAGAGAACCAGTCCGCAAGGGACTGTATATTCCTTGGCCTAAGAAACCTGGAGGCCCTGCCACAACAGAAGGGACCAGTAAAGCCATACAAGGCTGGGAGCAGAAAGGAACCCACGTCGCAGGCCATACAGGCGAGAAAACATGGAAAGCTCGGAAACGTGGGCTGTTACCCTATCAGGAGGAGATAGCCAGAAGGAGCGCAGAAAGCACGGTAGGCCTACACCCTCACCCTGACCAGGGCCAATTTCCCCGTTGCTCTCAGACATCCAGGTCCCCTCCTAGCCGGGACTGTTTGTGGGTCAGTTTACCTGTTTAGTAAAGACCCTAGACTGCAACCTGTTGTCTGTGTGCTCCTTGCTCCTCCAGCACTATCAGCACTGGGACTCCCACTACCATCACTCCCAACATCCATTATACTGCCCTGGGGCCGCACTCTTCCCGTGGAGAGTCACACTACCCTAGCTGCACACCTCATCAGTCCCAGCGGTCTGCAGGCAGCGGCGGTTCCTAATAACCGCAATCCATGGGTGGCGTAGTCGGACATTATCAGCAGAACATAGCAGACTACCATTGGCCTGACCACCCTGAGCCATGGAACCGGGTCGCCACTACTACCCCCATCGTCTCCCTATTGCCCGGATCCGAGTGCCGCACGACCCAGGGGGCGAGTCAGCTTTGGCGTAGTCGGCAGGATTTCGTGCCCGCAACCACTGGGTACTGCGTGCCTGAAAAAGACTTTTGTAACTTACCTGTGGCAAAGTTTCCCGCCGTCCGGAGTCTTTTCCCGCCATCCGGAGCCGATTCCCGCCATCGGACGCCATCTTGGACCGTTTCCCGCCATCTTCTGCCGCCTTCCCGCCATCCGCAGCTGCTTCCCGCCATCGGACGCCATCTTCAGGACGCCGCGCGGGAAGAAGAGGGGCGTGGACATCAAAACCGCGCGAGATCCGAAGCTCCGCCCCACGCACCGACGCTGCGCAAGGTCCTGGAAGGGAGAGAGAGCGACGCTGACGTCATCAGGACGCGACGCCAGGTCCTCGTCCATAGCAGCTGCAGCGGAGCCGCGGCCTACAGAAGAGGATCGTCGGAAGGTAGGCCACGCGTAACTAGGGGGGGAGGAAGATGACGGACACAGAGGCGCCCACTACCACCAACGCAACTACAGCAGCGGTGATGCCCTTTTCCTTGCCCTACATCCCTGGAGCGGCCTGGCTGCCCAAATACTCAGGGGAGCCCCATGCCCTAACTGACTTCAAGGAAAGGCTATACAGTTTGTTCCACGTTTACCCCCTGACAGAGGAACAGAAGGTCAGCATATTAACAGGGCAGTTAACTGGCGCAGCCCAGCGGGAGGTAAAATCATGGCCCACTGAGGAGAAAAGGACTGTGAAGGGTATTCTGGCCCGGCTGCGGGGTACCTTTGACACACGTACCTCCGCTGAGATTAAAATGAGGTTCTATGGATGTAAGCAGCGGGCACAGGACAGCATCAGAGACTATGCCCTAAATCTGCAGGAAGCCTTGAGGGCTATTCAACAAACTGACCCTGGCAGTGTGCAGGAAACGGATAAGCTGCTAACAGAACAATTCATAGAAGGTCTGCTGTCTAGCGCCCACAGGGCCCAACTGCGCCTCATGTTCTTTCAGAACCTCGACCTGACCTTTGCCCAATTTAAGGACAGGGCCATAAGGGTGCTCCGTGAATCTGCAACCAGTGGCGCTATAAACCCCCGGCGCCCTGCTATCACTTACCACCAGGAGGCGGCGCCCTCCTCTATGGACTCTGTGGAGGCTGATGCACAGGCCCTGAACCAAGCCCCGTCGAAAGATCTGCACCAACAAGTCCAGGAGCTGACCAGGAGCGTCGCGGCGTTGACCAGGACCGTCCAGGCGTTGCAAGTGGACCCGTCAAGACCCATCGAGCTGGCTTCAAGTCCGGAGGATGTCCCATGGCGTCGACAGAGGAGGATCCCGTCGTTCCGAGGGAGGCCCACAGACCGCTACGCAGAGGATGGACAGCCCATTTGCCGTCGATGCAACCAGCCCGGACACATTTCCAGGTACTGTAATTTAAACGGGTCTAACCTGGGGCAGAGGGCCAACCCCCAGGCATAAGATCACCAGGCCCTTACAATTGGCGTAATAAGTACGTTGGGGGGCGCCCGGTTTTACCCGTGGTGCTGGACGGTATCCCCATGAGCGCCTTGCTGGATACTGGGTCACAAGTAACCACTATCCCTTATGTACTTTTTAAGCAGTATTGGACTGATGTTGATATCACACGGTATCCAGACGGTAACTTGAGCATCATCGCTAGTAATGGCTTACCCGTGCCGCAGATGGGGTTCAAGGAGATGACCATTAAGATTGGTAAAGTTGAACTACCGGCACAGGGAGTGATTATTGTGGACATTGACCGTCGTGAAAGTCACCCTAAAATAACTGTGGGTACTAATGTAATTGAAAATTGTCTTTCAGAGGTAATTGTAATCTTACAACAGGTGGCGGTGAATGCTAGTTCCAGCCAACAGAGAGTTCTCAACAAGGAGATAAAGGCCCTGATGAGACGGCAGCAGGTAGAACTGTCTGGTGGTGAGATCGGTAGCGTAAGACTGAGTGACCCATTCCCCATTTCCATGCCTCCCAAAAGTGAAATGATGATCTGGTGTCGGACTGCAATCGGGTTGAGAGGTAGAGACTACCAAGCCATGGTAGAACCCGTGTACTCAGACAGCAGGCCCACCATTTTGACAGCCCGGGGGGTGGTTGATGTCCGTCATGGGAGGGTGCCCGTCCGCATCCTCAACATTGGGGAGAGGGAGGTACACTTACCCAGGTACGCTACACTCGCCAAGCTGTTTGTGGTCGAACACAAAGCTATCAGGGCCGTGGAACCCTTGCCTCCATCTCCTCAGGCGGAGGGTAATGGCTCCCAGAAACAAAAGGAGGACTGGTGCCAGAAACTCCACGTGGGTGCTGACTCCACTCCCCTGCACCAAAAACAAGGAGTCTACCGGGTGGTACAGGAGTACGAGAGAGTCTTTAGTAAGCACCCGCTAGACTTCGGCAGAGTAAAGGGGATAGAACACCACATCCCCACAGGGAGCCACCCACCGATAAAAGAGAGGCACAGACCTGTACCCCCTGCACATTATCAGAACGCAAGGGGCATGCTAAGAGAGATGAAAGAAGCTGGGGTTATTAGAGACAGCTGTAGCCCCTGGGCAGCCCCCTTGGTTCTGGTCAAAAAGAAAGACGGCACCATGAGAATGTGCGTCGACTATAGACAAATCAACCATATCACTCACAAAGACGCATATCCGCTGCCTAGAATAGAGGAGTCTTTAGCCGCACTAAAATCAGCTAACTTCTTTTCTACTTTGGACCTTACTAGCGGGTACTGGCAGGTTCCTGTGGCAGAGGCTGACAAGGAGAAGACCGCCTTCACCACCCCGATGGGACTGAGCGAATTCAACTGCATGCCTTTCGGGCTCTGCAACGCACCAGGGACCTTCCAGCGGCTGATGGAATGCTGTCTAGGGCACCGAAACTTCGAGACGGTCCTCCTTTACCTGGACGACGTGATCGTCTATTCGAAGACCTACGAGGACCATCTGAAGCACCTGGCCGAGGTGTTCGAAGCCCTGGCAGGCTATGGCCTGAAGGTGAAACCATCGAAGTGTCACCTGCTGAAACCAAAGGTCCAGTACCTAGGGCACGTGGTAAGCGCGGAAGGAGTGGCCCCCGACCCTGACAAGGTCACGGCAATCAAGAGCTGGCCAAGCCCCTCGAACATCAAAGAGGTGAGACAGTTTCTCGGGTTGGTAGGCTACTACCGAAGATTCATCCCCGGGTTCACCAAGATGGCAGCTCCTATGCAGGACCTCCTGATCGGACAGTCTAAGTCCAGGAGGCAAAAGCCGCCCTTCAAGTGGGATAAACCGGAAGAGGAGTCCTTCCGCCAGCTAAAGATGGCCCTCACAGGGGATGAGATCCTGGCCTACCCTGATTATGGCCAGCCTTTCATTCTCCACAGAGATGCCAGTAATGTGGGACTGGGAGCCGTATTGTCCCAAAACCAACAGGGCAGAGAACGGGTGATCGCATACGCCAACCGGAAGCTGAGGCCCACCGAGAGGAACCCGGAGAATTACAGCTCCTTCAAGCTAGAATTCTTGGCGGTGGTGTGGGCCGTGACGGAATGCTTCAAGCATTACCTGGCCTCCGCAAAGTTCACCGTGTACACGGACAACAACCCGTTGACACACCTGGACAATGCAAGACTGGGTGCCCTGGAACAGCGGTGGATGGCCCGTCTCTCCAACTATGACTTCGTGATCAAGTACCGGGCAGGCAAAACCAACTCCAACGCGGACACCCTATCAAGGATGCCTCACTTACCTGAAGGTGACGAAGACCCAGAAGAGCTGGAGGAGGTAGAACTCCCCGCGTTTCACCGGTATGGAGCCGCTCAACACTCTCACCGCGTGAAGGAGGAGGATCTAACAACTGTGATGATGAATCCCCTACCTCACCACAGCTGGGCCGAGACCCAAGATAGTGACCCTGCAGTCCGCCTGGTGAAAGATCTGCTGACCCGGGAAGACGCCCGCTTAGATCCAGATGCCCCAGAGGAAGCCAAGCAGCTATGGAAGGAGAAGAGCAAGCTGTTCCTCTACGAAGGCAAGTTGTGCAGAAGGATTGTCAACCACCGGACGCACGAGCTGACCTGGCAAGTCGTGGTCCCAAGGAGGGATGCAGCTATGGTCCTGGGGGCTTACCATGACAGAGCGGGACACTTCGGTTGGAAGAAACTGGAGTTCCTACTAAGAGGAAGATTCTTTTGGGTCGGCATGAGAGGAGCTGTAGAAAAATGGTGCAGAGACTGTGGCCCTTGTCACCTAAGGAGGAAGGACCGTGCCAGCCAGAAGACACCCTTGAGGCCCATCATCACCACGCAGCCTCTTGAGCTGGTAGCTCTGGACCATGTCAAATTGGCTCCCAGCCGGTCAGGATACATCTATGCCCTGACAATCGTGGACCACTATTCCCGTTTTCTAGTGGTGGTCCCGGTAAAGGACTTGACAGCCCAAACAGCGGCCAGAGCCTTCCAGCAATATTTCTGCCGTCCACACGGGTATCCGGAACAGGTCCTGACAGACCAGGGTCCAGCGTTCGAGGCTGAAATCTTCCAGGAGTTCTGCAACCTCTATGGCTGTAAGAAGATTCGTACAACGCCTTACCACCCCCAAACCAACGGGATGTGTGAGAAGATGAACAATATAGTCATTGATCTCCTGAAGACGTTGCCCCTGGAGGAACGCAGCCTGTGGCCAGAAAAACTGCCGGACCTGATAGACCTATACAACAATATCCCGGTGAATGCTACAAACTGCACCCCGGCTTACCTGATGCGAGCTAGACCAGGAAAGCTGCCCGTAGACCTGGAGATGGGAGTCCTAATACCTGAGGACACCTCCCCGGATGCGGACTGGGATACGGAAAGGCAACTGCAGTACAAGAAGGTACAGGAGAGTGTGGAGAAGAGCCTGGCCCAGGTGAGAGAGAAGCAAGAAAGACTCTTCAATCAACACGCCCCTGCTAGTCCCCTAGAACCTGGTGAGCAAGTCCTAAAGCGAAAAAGAAGGCTACATAAGTTGGACGACCAGTGGGAAAGGGAACCCTACACCGTACTGCAGTCTGACCACGACAACCCAAAGGTGTGCGTAATCACCAAGGACGGAGGAGAAACCACTAGTGTCGTCTCCAGAGACCATCTCAAAAGGTGCCCCGAGCAACTCCGTAGTGCAGAAGAGGATCAGAGTGACCTTGAACCCGCAGAGGACAAGGAAGAAATGATCAGCACCGTTCTCGGAGAGTTTCCTCAGTCCTGGACTCGCATAAATGATGCCATAGTGGTACCTGTCCTGCATTTCCTGCAACCGGCACAGCAACAACCAACACCAGAGCCGGAAGGTGAAGAGGAGCAAGCAGTTCCAGAGGCAGAAGAGCCTGTACCAGCAGCCCAGGAGAGTCAACCCTCTGCTGACAGTGAGCCTGCCATGCCTGCGGTAAGCCAAAGGACCCGCAGACAGCTGCCTGCCCTACCTGTACACCCAGCTGGTAGCTGCACCCCTAACGCTAGTGGGGAAAGCCAAGTCAGTCCACCACCAGATAGTGGGCTACGTAGGTCAACCAGGAGCACAAAGGGACAGATACCCGCTCGCTGGAGAATATAGAGTGTACTAAAATTGTAAATAACCCTGTTGCCAAATGTTGAATTGTTTGCAAAGTTACATGCATGTTTGGTAATACTCTGTTTCAGTTTCTTGCAGCTACCGTAAGGACTCACAGGTTATGGACTTTTTATAACCGGGACCTTGTATGGACTGCGTTCCGAGCCTAACCCAGGAATGAACTAAGACTGTGAAGGACTTGGGGTAGGACAGACCCCCACCTGGTTAAGGCTCCCCGTTGTGCTGGTGATATGGACACCCGGTCACAGGCCACACTGTGACCTTAAGAACTCAATTTGTGCGTCGTCTGTCTATTAATGTTTTATTGTTATGCATATTGTCTTTGTTTACTGTTTAGTCCCGGAGTACTAAATTTCACTAGGGGGGAATGTGTCACCCTGGCCTGGATGCCACAAGTGTAATTAAAGCTGTGTCTGAGAGCAGGGGGGAGGTTCTCTAGTCAGGGGAACATTAGCATGCAATGCCTCCTGTCTCAGGCCAGTAGGGGGAGCAGGCTGCCCCTATAAAAGCTGGTGCTGGGGGCAGGGTTAGAGAGAACCCAGATGACCTGTCTCAGGACTGAGACGTGTCTCAGCAGAGCAGGGAAAGACAGTTGCACTGCACCTAAGAGGAAGTGTGGCAGGAGGAGAGCCACAAGCCAGAGACAAGAGGCGAAGCAAGCCTGTCTTGGCAGATAATAGACTTAATCTACCAGACTTTGGTGTCTGAGGCTGGAAGGATTCCACACCCCCCAGCAGAGAACCAGTCCGCAAGGGACTGTATATTCCTTGGCCTAAGAAGCCTGGAGGCCCTGCCACAACAGAAGGGACCAGTAAAGCCATACAAGGCTGGGAGCAGAAAGGAACCCACGTCGCAGGCCATACAGGCGAGAAAACACGGAAAGCTCGGAAACGTGGGCTGTTACCCTATCAGGAGGAGATAGTCAGAAGGAGCGCAGAAAGCACGGTAGGCCTACACCCTCACCCTGACCAGGGCCAATTTCCCCGTTGCTCTCAGACATCCAGGTCCCCTCCTAGCCGGGACTGTTTGTGGGTCAGTTTACCTGTTTAGTAAAGACCCTAGACTGCAACCTGTTGTCTGTGTGCTCCTTGCTCCTCCAGCACTATCAGCACTGGGACTCCCACTACCATCACTCCCAACATCCATTATACTGCCCTGGGGCCGCACTCTTCCCGTGGAGAGTCACACTACCCTAGCTGCACACCTCATCAGCCCCAGCGGTCTGCATGCAGCGGCGGTTCCTAATAACCGCAATCCACGGGTGGCGTAGTCGGACATTATCAGCAGAACATAGCAGACTACCATTGGCCTGACCACCCTGAGCCACGGAACCGGGTCGCCACTACTACCCCCATCGTCTCCCTATTGCCCGGATCCGAGTGCCCCACGGCCCAGGGGGCGAGTCACATGTAATACACTGACTCACCAGTGACGTCTCTAGGTGAAGTCCTTCATCTTCGCTTTTCTTCTTCATCTGGCACAGACGGCCATCACTTCTTCCAGCCAGGAATCATCTCTGCAGAAAATAACACACAGTTATCAATAACTGATCTCTTCTAGGGAATATTCCCACTCCACCCCCCGACTTCTACACTACACCAGTTGAAGAAAAAAAGCGATATAGTGCCGCCCTGCACAGTAACAGGAGCCCGCTTTTGTCCTATCCCATGGAAAACAATTTCCTAAAAAGTAAATTATATTACAGAAGTAATAATGTCTCTAATTGGACTCTAAAATAATAATGTTCCTCACTGGCCACCATAAACTAATAAAGTATGTTCCTCAATCTGGCCCCAAACAGTAATTAAGTCCCTTGTTCAGCCTGGCACCCCCATATATCCATCCTGGCCCCCCCTTCCCTGCATATATCCATCCTGACACCCCCCATATATCCCTTCTGGCCCCCATATGTCCAGTGTGACCCCTCCATATATTTATCCTAGCCCACGTGTATCGAGCCTGCCCCCTCCCATATACCCATCCTAGTCCCCCATGTGGCCCTCCTGTTCCCCCCATATATCCATCCTGGCCTCCATGTGTCCAGCCTGCTCCCCCACATATCCATCCTGGCCTCCATGTTTCCAGTCTGCCCCCCCATATATCTGTCCTGGCCTCCATGTGTCCAACCTGCCCCCTCCCATATATCTTTCCTAAAGCCCCATGTGTCAAGCCTGCCCCCCATATATCCATCCTGGCCTCCATGTGTCCAGAATGCCCCCCCTACATATCCTTCCTGGCCTCCATGTGTCCAGCCTGCCCCCCACAATATATCCATCCTGGCCTCCATGTTTCCAGCCTGCCCCCCATATATCCATCCTGGCCTCCATGTGTCCAGCCTGCCCCCTCATATATCCATCCTGCCCTTCCCCCCTGCATATATCCATCCTGACACCCCCCCATATATCCATACTGGCCCCCATATGTCCAGCGTGGCCCCTCCATATATTTATCCTAGCCCACGTGTATCGAGCCTGCCCCTCCACATATCTATCCTAGCCCCCCATGTGTCCAGCCTGCCCCCCACATATCCATCCTGGCCATCATGTGTCCAGCCTGCCCCGCCCCCCATATATCCGGCCCCCCCATATATCCATCCCCCTCACATATCCATCCTGGCCTCCATGTGTCCAGCCTGCCCCACCATATAGCCATCCTGCCCACCCTTTCCCATGTGTCCAGCCAGGCTCCCCCTTATGTGTCCAGCCAGGCTCCCCCCTTGTGTGTCCAGCCAGGGTTCCCCCTTGTGTGTCCAGCCAGGCTCTCACCCTTGTGTGTCCAGCCAGTGTTCCCCCTTGTGTGTCCAGCCAGGGTTCCCCCTTGTGTGTCCAGCCAGGGTTCCCTCTTGTGTGTCCAGTCAGGGCTTCCCCTTGTGTGTCCAGCCAGGGCTCCCCCTTGTGGGTCCAGCCAGGGTTCCCCCTTGTGTGTCCATCCAGCTCCCCCCTTGTGTGTCCAGCCAGGGCTCCCCCTTGTGTGTCCAGTCAGGGCTCCCCCTTGTGTGTCCAGCCAGGGCTCCCCCTTGTGTGTCCAGCCAGGACTCCCCCTTGTGTGTCCAGCCAGGACTCCCCCTTGTGTGTCCAGTCAGGGCTCCCCCTTGTGTGTCCAGTCAGGGCTCCCCCTTGTGTGTCCAGCCAGGGCTCCCCCTTGTGTGTCCAGCCAGGGCTTCCCCTTGTGTGTCCAGCCAGGGCTCCCCCTTGTGTGTCCAGCCAGGGCTCCCCCTTGTGTGTCCAGCAAGGCCCCCCTTGTGTGTCCATCCGGGCCCCCCCTTGTGTGTCCAGCCAGGGTCCCCCCTTGTGTGTCTAGCCTGGCCCCCCCTTGTGTGTCCAGCCAGGGGCCCATCCCATTCTGCATCCACTCATATACACACAGACACACACACAGACACCTCTTACCTTCCTGCTCTCCCGTGCGGTGTCCTCCTTCTCCGGTGACGTCATACGCCGGCCGGGGAAGGGAGACGCGCAGCTTCAGCTGCTTCACTGGGACGTGTGTCGCGGCGGTTCAGGTAATGAACGCCGCGTGCGCGCGTCCCTGCATACACTGTGCCTGCGCTTTTAAAGGGCCCGTGCCCCTTAAAACCGCAGGTTTTTTTATTTTTTCATTCTCTTCTCCCCCTCTCCTCTGCAGAAGGGTACCCCGCCAGCCCAGTCCCACCCTGTTGATGACTTATCCTAAAATCGGTCATTAATATATAAGTCCTGAACAGTCCCGTTAAGCTTGTTTTACCTAGTTATAAAAGCCCTTTAAGTCCTCATTATAAGTTAAGGTATGAATGGATCTAATTAAATTCTCCAAAGAGAACTATTTATACATTTTAGTCACTGTGAGCTTTCTACAAGATATTGCGGGCAGTATATAGCGAATATACGGACACAGAGCCATTCGCCGGCTCAGATTGCCAATAAGCACCTTGTAAATATGAGACCTTGACATCATAGGTTACTTGGCTTAATATGAAATTGTCCCTCATGTGTACCGCATTGTGGGCAGGGACTATATGTACATCACTGCAGAATATGTTGGCAATAAAAAGTCAACAGAAATGAATATCATGCAGATCCTCACCAGGACTCCAGCAGTGTCACCATCCTGCCACCATACAGCTATAGAAGGACAATAAACCTGCAGGGTTCTCCCCTCAGTTATTTTTCCTTTAATTTTATTATCTGTTTCTTACTCACAGTGAAAGAACAGTCATCAGATATTTTATTCTTCACTTTTTATTTTACAGTCTCAGCTCTGAAGAATAGAACGTCTTATGAATAAATGACAGCTCACTTATTACAGTGGTGGCCAAAAGTATTGGCACCCCTGCAATTCTATCAGATAATACTCAGTTTCTTCCTGAAAATGATTGCAATCACAAATTCTTTGGTATTATTATCTTCATTTAATTTGCTTGCAAGGAAAAAACACAAAAGAGAATGAAGCAAAAATCAAATCATTGATCATTTCACACAAAACTCCAAAAATGGGCCAGACAAAAGTATTGGCACCCTCAGCCTAATACTTGGTTGCACAACCTTTAGCCAAAATAACTGCGAACAGCCACTTCCGGTAACCATCAATGAGTTTCTTACAATGCTCTGCTGGAATTGTAGACCATTCTTCTTTGGCAAACTGCTCCAGGTCCCTGATATTTCAAGGGTGCCTTCTCCAAACTGCCATTTTGTGATCTCTCCACAGGTGTTCTATGGGATTCAGGTCTGGACTCATTGCTGGCCACCTTGGAAGTCTCCAGTGCTTTCTCTAAAACCATTTTATAGTGCTTTTGGAAGTGTGTTTTGGGTCATTGTCCTGCTGGAAGACCCATGACCTCTAAGGGCGACCCAGCTTTCTCACACTGGGCCCTACATTATGCTGCAAAATTTGTTGGTAGTCTTCAGACTTCATAATGCCATGCACACTGTCAAGCAGTCCAGTGCCAGAGGCAGCAAAGCAACCCCAAAACATCAGGGAACCTCCGCCATGTTTGACTGTAGGGACCATGTTCTTTTCTTTGAATGCCTCTTTTTTTTCCTGTACACTCTATGTTGATGGTTTTTCCCAAAAAGCTCGACTTTTGTCTCATCTGACCAGAGAACATTCTTCCAAAACATAGTAACATAGTTTGTAAACATAGTTAGTAAAGCCGAATAAAGACTTGCGTCCATCAAGTTCGACCTGTTAGTTCTGTAATTGGTAAAGTTGATCCAGAGGAGGGCAAAAACCCCAAATGATTTGGCCAATCTTCACCTGAGGAAAAATTCTCTCCTGACTCTGAAACCAGCAGTCAGAATAAATCCCTGTATCAACTTACTATTTTATTTTATTTTTAAGTATATGCTGAAATCTGCCTGGTATCTAGAAATGCATCCAGTCCCCGCTTGAACTGGTGTAGTGAATCTGACATCACCGTCTCCTCACTCTGTGAATTCCATATTCTCACTGCTCTTACCGTAAAGAACCCCTCTAGTGACGCTTACCCAATCTGAGTATATTCCATTTATAACCACCCTCTGCCTTCTATCCCTTAGCCAGTTAGCTACCCACTTGCAGACATTTTCCCCCAGCCCCATCATTCTCATTTTGTATACCAACCTATTATGTGGCACGCTATCGAAAGCTTTTGAGAAGTCGAGATACTCGACATCCACTGGTTCCCCCTGATCTACTCGAGAGCTAATCTCCTCGTAGAAGTCAATCAGGTTTGTTTGGCAGGAGCGATTCCTCATGAATCCATGTTGGTTCGGGATTAAAAGATTATTAGCATCAAGATGCTCCGTAATTGCCTCTTTAATGAAGCTTTCAAAAATTTTGCCCACAACGGACGTCAGACTCACCGGCCGATAGTTTCCGGCGTCACTTTTCGCTCCCTTTTTGAATATTGGCACTACATTCGCCTGTCGCCAATCAAGTGGCACAGACCCAGTCTCAACAGAGTCCTTAAATATAAGATATAACGGTCTGTCTATCACATTACTTAGTTCCCTTAGTACCCGTGGGTGTATGCCATCAGGTTCTGGTGATTTGTTTATTTTAATGTTACTGAGGCGTTTCTGTACCCCAGCTTGGGTTAGATTTGTCATACTTAGTGGAGGATTAAGCTTGTCACTTCTCATTTCTCCTGTTAGTTTGATTTCCTTTGTGAAAGTTGTCGAAAAAAAATTATTTAATAGATTAGCTTTATCCTCATCTTTCTCTATGATTTTGCCTTCCTCACTTTTTATTGGTCCAATATTATCCGATTTAATCCTTTTACTATTTATATACGTAAAGAACAGTTTGGGATTTGATCTACTTTCCCTAGCAATACGTCTCTCTGTTTCCTCCTTCGCTATTTTTATTTGTTTTTTACAGGTTCTCGTTTTTTCCTTGTAACACATTAGTGCCTCCTTACTGTTTTCCTGTTTTAATCTCTTGAATGCCTCTTTTTTGCTATTTAACGCCCCTTTTACGTTCTTGTTCAACCATATTGGTTTCCTCTTATTTCTGGCCCTTTTATTCCCATATGGTATATACCTCTCGCACTGAGTATTCAGAATTCTTTTGAAGGTTTCCCATTTACTATTCGTATTCCTTTGATTAAGAACTTTGTCCCAGTCAATAAGTTGAAGGCTTTCTTTCAGCTGATCAAACTTCGCCCTCCTAAAGTTTAATGTTTTTGTTGTTCCCTTATTGATAACCCTACTGAAGGGCATTTTGAAGTCGATAATATTATGGTCGCTATTACCTAGGTGCCCCCCTATCTGTACCTCAGTTATTCTATCAGGCCTATTAGTCAATATTAAGTCCAACACGGCCTTCCCTCTCGTTGGTTCCTGCACTAGTTGAGAGAGATAATTATCCTTAATATTTGTCAAGAACCTTTTTCCTTTCTGAGATCTACAGGTTTCTGTTTCCCAGTCAATATCCGGGTAGTTGAAATCCCCCATTACAATCACTTCATTATGTTTTGCTACTTTGTCTATTTGTCCTAATAGCAGATTCTCATTCTCCTCTGTTATATTGGGTGGCTTATAGCAGACCCCCAGTAATATTTTATTATTATTTTTAGTTCCCTCTATCTCTACCCACATGGACTCGACCCCCTCTTCTCCCTCTCCTATATCTTCCCTTAGTCTGGGTTTTAGACATGACTTTACATATAAGCAGACTCCTCCGCCTTTCCCCTGTTTCCGGTCCCTTCTAAATAAACTATAATCTAATAAATTTACCGCCCAGTCGTAGCTATCATCTAGCCAAGTCTCTGTTATACCTACGATGTCATACCTCTCCTCCCATATAAGCGCCCGCAGCTCATCCGCCTTATTGGTCAGGCTTCTTGCGTTGGTCAGCATGCAAGATAAAACTTTGGGGTTATTTAGCATCCTATTCTTCTCTAACGATCTAACTGTACTATCCCCACCCCCCTCTCCACCCTCATTATATTCACTTCTCCCCTTCCCCCTTGCTTGCCTCACATCCCACCTATTTCCTTGGTTCCCCCCCCCCCGTCTCTAGTTTAAAAACTCCTCCAACCTATTAGCTATCTTCTTCCCCAGCACCGCTGCACCCTCCCCATTGAGGTGCAGCCCGTCCCTACGGTAGAGCCTGTATCCGACCGCGAAGTCGGCCCAGTTCTCCATGAACCCAAACCCTTCTGCCTTGCAACAACTCTTTAGCCACTTATTCACCTCCCTAACTTCCTGTTGGCGCTCCTGTGTGGCTCGCGGGATTGGTAGTATTTCTGAGAAAACTACCTTGGAGGTCCTTGCCCTAAGCTTCCTACCTAGGTCCCTGAAATCATTTTTAAGGACCCTCCATCTACCACTCACTTTGTCATTGGTGCCGATGTGGACCATGACCGCTGGGTCTTCGCCAGCCCCACCCAGTAACCTGTCAACCCGATCCGCGATGTGCCGGACTCGAGCGCCAGGGAGGCAGCACACCGTTCGGCGATCCCGGTCTTTGTGACAGATTGCCCTGTCTGTCCCCCTAATAATAGAGTCACCCACTACCAGAACCTGTCTTGCCTGCCCTACACTTCCCCCCTCCCCCTCATTACTGGAGCATACACTCCCCCGGCGGTCAGAGGATCTGTCATGCTCCAATAATGCCGGTTCTGAACCAGCCTTCCTATACTTCTTCCCTCTATCCCTCCTTACTGTTATCCAGCTCCCTGCCTGTTCAGCCTGCACTTCCCCTCTATGCTCCACCCCCAGTATTGACCCATTGAGTGTCTGCTCGGTGAGCAGCAAACTCCGTTCTATGTTGTCGATGCTCCTCAGTACCGCTATCTGAGCACTTAGATCCAGAATTTGGGCTTCCAAGTGCACGATATGCTCACATCTCTCGCAGCAGTATGGATCCTCGAGTGGGTGCTCACGGAATGCATACATTGCGCAAGATGTACACTGCACGGCTCCGTCCAACATGGACGTCATTCTAAATATGGGGATACAGTCAGTATATATATACAAGTACAAAACACAATTATTTATATATAGGTGTATGGACGGGGATCAATTAGGGATGTGCAAGTGTATCAATTAGATATTGGCAGGGGATCAGTTAAGTATGGACGGGGGATGAATTAAGTATCAAGTATGGACAGGGGAATCAGCTAAGTAGGTCAGGTGGATTAATTAAGTAAAAAGTAAAGTAAAGAAAGAATGAAATACAGTCAGCAATTCAGTCCTTAGTCCTCCCTTCCAAACTCCCTGAATCCAAAGTCACTGGCTAAATATGACGATAGCATCTAGGTAGGCCGCTGCATACTGTTTGTGGGGTGCTAAGATCCGGTCCATGGCTCTCTGGAAGGTGGCCGGAGCTCCCTTCAACCCAAACGGCATCCTGACGTATTGGCGTCGAGAAGGCTGTCTTCTCCTTAGCCTCTTTGGACAGGGGAATTTGCCAATATCCTTTGGTGAGGTCCAGAGTGGTGATGTACCGAGCGGGTCCTAGCCTTTCGATAAGCTCATCTACCCTAGGCATTGGGTAGGCGTCGAACTTTGAGACCTCCTTCAGCTTCCTATAGTCGTTGCAAAACCGCCATTCCCCATCTGGTTTCGGCACTAAGACTATAGGACTGGACCATCCACTTTTGGACTCTTCAATGACTCCCAGGTTTAGCATCCGCCTTACTTCTTTAGAGATCACCTCTCTGCGGGCTTCGGGGATCTGGTATGGTTTTAGATTGACGCGAACATGAGGCTGTGTGAGAACCTCATGCTCTATGACCTGAGTGAGTCCTGGCAACTCCGAAAACATGTCTTTATTTCGCTGTAACAACTCTTTGCACTGTTGCTTTTGGGCATGTGACAGTGACTCTGCCACCTTGACCTCTTTCACATCGGCCTCAGCCTCAGCCACTAAACAGGGAGCTTCCGCAGGCTCTCTATCTTGCCATGGCTTAATCAAGTTAACATGGTAAATTTGGTAGGGCTTCCTCTTCCCTGGTTGGTGGATCTTAAAGTTGACTTCCCCCACTTTCTCTACCACCTCATAGGGGCCCTGCCACTTGGCCATGAACTTGCTCTCCACTGTGGGACTAGCACAAGCACTCGATCTCCTGGGTTGAACGATCTCACCCTGGCCGACCTATTATACACCCTGGACTGTGCCTCTTGTGCCTTGAGGAGGTGCTCCCTCACAATGGGCATCACATGGGCAATCCTCTCTTGCATCTGGGCAACGTGCTCCACCACTCTCCTATAGGGAGTGGTCTCAGCTTCCCAGGACTCTTTCTCCACCTCCAGGAGTCCTGAGGGTGTCGTCCATAGAGTGGTTCAAACGGGGAGAAACCTGTGGAAGCTTTGGGAACTTCCCTCATGGCGAACAACATATAGTCCCAGTCTCGGCCATCCTTTTCCACTGCTTTCCTCAACATTGCTTTCAAGGTTTTGTTAAACCTCTCTACCAGTCCGTCCGTCTGGGGAGAGTACACGGAGGTTCTCAGTTGTGCAATCTGCAGTGTCTTGCACAATTCCCTCATGACCTTCGACATAAATGGAGTTCCTTGGTCTGTTAGGATCTCGTTAGGCAACCCGGTTCTTGAAAACATGTGGACTAACTCCCGGGCTATACACCTGGTGGAGGAGTTTCGTAGTGGTACGGCCTCCAGATACCATGTAGCATAATCTAATACCACCAGGATATACTGATGCCCTTGGGCGGACTTGACCAGAGGCCCCACTAGATCCATTGCTATGCGTTCGAATGGAACCTCGATGACTGGTAGTGGCACTAGGGGACTGCGGAAGTGGGCCACTGGGGAGGTTATCTGGCATGTGGGGCAGGAACGACAATAACTCTATATTTCTCTATAGCAACCTGGCCAGTAGAATCTTTGGAGGATCCGTTCTTGAATCTTGTCTGCACCCAGGTGACCACCCAACACATGAGAATGAGCCATGTCTAACACCCTGCGTCTATAGGGCCCTGGCACCAGCAACTGTTCTATTACCTCACCCCTTGGCTTGGTTATTCTGTACAGCAAATCCCCATTCACAGCAAAATGAGGGAACTGAGTGTCAGCCCCCGGTTCCTGAGGCACCCCATTTAGCACAGTAACATTTTCAAAGGCCCCTTTCAGAGTTAAATCCCTGAGTTGGGCAGTTCCAAAGTTTCCCTCGGACACCTCCAGCTCAGGGATATTGGACTCAGGGGATGCTACTTCATCCTCATTGCCCACCAGCACACACATGGGAAACTCATCTACTATGTTCTGAGGGTAAGTTTCCTTAGGGGCGATCTGGCTGTCGTCCAAGCAACCAGGTGTCCCCGCTTTCCCCCACATTTCCCAGAATAATGCAAAGTAACGTCCAATTATTATGGGATGCAATAGGTCCTTAACGACCGCCACTTCATGAGATGTGGTGCCACAGTCTGTGTTTACATCCACCTGGGCCACAGGATAGTTCTTAGCGTCCCCATGGATACACCGGACATCCACCACCTTCCCAGAAACCAGCCGATGAGGGAGTGTGGCCCTTATCAGGGTCACCAAACTTCCTGAGACCAATAGTCCAGAGACTTGTGCCCCGTTAACTGACACTGAGCATGCCTGAGGGCCCTCGCCATGTTGACGAACCGCGCTGCAGGCGGGGTAGGCAAAATAAGAGCAACGCCGGCCCATGTTACAGTCCATTGGTTCAGAGGTTATGGGACACCGGGAGGCAATATGGCCAGGGGTATGACATCTCCAACACACTATATTATGGGGTGGGACCTTGGGCAGCAACTCAGACCCCTCCTGAACTCTAGGATGCCCCCCAGGTGTGGCGCTAGCTCGCTTCTTTTGGGTGTCCGCCACCTTTTGGGAACCCCAGTATTGAGAGGCTACGACCCCTTGTTTTCTCAACGGACTCTCAACCGCCTGGTATCTTTCCACCAACCCCACCAAGTCATCAGCATTATAGGGATCTCCCTGGGCAACCCAGGATTTTACCGACTTCGGGAGAGAGTGTATAAACCTGTCTATAACGACCTCTATCTCATATCATAGGACTATCTATCATCTATCTATTATCTATATGACGCGCCCCCTGGGCCATGGGGCACCCGGGACCGGACTTCAGGGCAATGCTGGGAGTAGTAGTGGCGACCCGGTCCCGTGGCTCAGGGTGGCCAGACCAATATTGTGTGAAACAAGAGGGGATTGTAGGGAGAGAAAATAGGAAGCGCAGGCTTCTAAGTGTAGTAGTTAGATTCCAAGGGTATATACTCAGTATAAATCCACTCACCTATTTGGTATCTTGAGGTAAAGCATGTAAATCCAATCAGTGGATCACTCCATTCCTCTTTCCATTCAGTTTGCTGCAGAAATCTGGGAGCTGATGAGAGCACTGGACAGAGCTTTCATAGGCAATACCACTTTGTAAATGTTTTTTCCCAGCAATATGCGCTCCTGAAGGATGATGATGGAACTTGATATTCGGATTCAAAGAATTTTTATTTCAAACTAAAATACAACCGGTTTCGACTTCTTTGAGTCTTCCTCAGGTATAACATCATGCATATAAACAGATCTATCTACACACTTTTTATAGCAGATATCCTTGCTTGTCATTTTGTAATTTAAACCGGAAAGAATCATATTGGATCTTCCGTCTGGGTACATTATACCCAGATGGATTAAATGATATTATAGAGGGTATTTGACATGCAAATGTCGACAGGTATGCATGTGCATGCATATATATATATATATTTTTTCGTGTGTATGTATGCATGTGTGCATGTATGTGTATGTGTGTGTATGTATGTATATATATATATGTGTATGTGTATATGTATATATATATATATATATATATATATATATATATTTTTTTTTTTTTCTACTAAATTGCATTTGATAATGGTTTTAATATGAAGAAAGAAAAGGTTTTAAATTTTGTCATAATGTACATTTTTGCAGGATTTTACATTTCTGTATGAAATCAAACTTTTAGTATGTTCAATAACATTTTAGAAGACATTTTATATATGGTAAAATTATAATTATATTTATAGTGTTTTTAGAAAAGAAAATACTTTCTGTGTGAAGGAAGGAAGGAAAGGAGAAAAAAAAAAAAAAAAAAAAAAAAATTTGTGTGTAAAAATTTTTTTTTTTTTTTAAACTGTATGAAAGTCATTTAGTATATGGGTTTTGTTAGATTCCTCAGAGTGCAAAATCCTGCATATCTGAGTATCTGGGTGTGTCTGAAAAACAGATCTTTCAGTCTCCACCCAAAATGACAAGCAAGGATATCTGCTATAAAAAGTGTGTAGATAGATCTGTTTATATGCATGATGTTATACCTGAGGAAGACTCAAAGAAGTCGAAACCGGTTGTATTTTAGTTTGAAATAAAAATTCTTTGAATCCGAATATCAAGTTCCATCATCATCCTTCAGGAGCGCATATTGCTGGGAAAAAAACATTTACAAAGCAGACCAATATTGTGGCAGTCTCTGTATCAGTATAATGCAATGTCCGACTACGCCACCCGTGGATTGCGGTCAATAAGAACCGCCGCTGCTGAGCAGACCTCTGAGGCTGATGTTGTGAGGGCAGCAGAGTGTAGTATAACTCCCCACGGGAGGAGTATAGCCTCAGGCTAGTGAGTGTGGATGATAGGAGTGATGGTGCACGAGCGCAGCAGGAACGACTCAGAGGCTTTGCAGTGCAGTTCAGGGTCTTTACTGATGGTGATAAGGCAGATCCTCCCGGGAGTACTGGCTAGCATAAGAGGCCTGGTCAGTCTGTGAGCAAACTGGAGTTCCCCTGGCCAGGTGGAGTTGTAGGCCTCCCTGACTATCTGCACTCTTCCTGGCTACCTTGCTGTAAGCGAGTGGAAGTAGCCCACGTCCCTGAGTGTTCCGTGTGGTGCTCACCTGTATGGCTGGTGACTTGGGGCCTTCTGATAGCCCCCGCTCCTCGATTGCAGTGCTGGTCCCTTGCTCGTGACTGAGCCTCCGGGCTTCTATGGCCAGAGGACTTGAAATCCCCTGCCGGCGGGTTTCTGCTGCTGGGTATATATAAGTCCCCGCAACCTCAGACTCCTGTGTCCGGTTCTCAGAGTCTTCTGCCAGGACGAACTCCGCTTAGCTCAAGTCCCTGGTCTTCAGCTCCTGCTCCTACAGAGCTCCTCGCTGTTACTTTCCCTGTGTCTGGAACTAACTCCAGGCTCTGACTTCACTAACCCCGCCCCAGATCCAGTTTATATAGGGCAGGTTCCTCCCCTATCTGGTCTGGGACAGGAGGTGTTGCATGTTTAAGGGCTCCGAACCAGGAAACCTCCCACTTGCTCTCAGACATAATATTTCTATTACAGTGGTAACCAGACCCTGGGGTGCCACATATCCATCTATCTATCTCATATCTATCTATCTATCAATCTCATATCTATCTATCTTCTCCACTTTTTATCTGGTCTCAGGTATGACTTTCATATTACCCACGACTGTTACTTGCCACAGGTGAGTTTTAACGAGCATCACATGCTTGAAGCAAAGTTGTTTTTCCACAATTTTGGAAAAGTGCCAACAATTTTGTCCGGCCCATTTTTGGAGTTTTGTGTGAAATTATGTCCAATTTGCCTTTTTTTCCCATTTTTTTGTGCTGTTTCAATACACACAAAGGAAATAAATATTATAACAAATGTATAACAAAACATGTGTAATTGTAATAATTTTCTGGGAGAAATACTTCACTTTCTGGAACAATCTCAAGGTTGCTAAACACTTCCGGCCATGACTGTGTGTATATATGGGCCCTCAATAAACCATCCCTCTCAACGAAAAGGCCACAGCAAGGGTCAGGAATCGGTGGCCTTCCCTCTCCGAATCTTAGGGAGAGACGGTTGTGCTTCCAGCATCCACCTAGGCTGCCACCCCAGTGGAACTAATAGCAGGGTAGCCAACAGTCCAGAAATTCTTGGACAGTCCATAAAAATAGGGCACTTTTTTCCCTGTCCGTAAAAAAAAATGTGATGCGTCCATAATCTTTCTGAAGCTGGAGAGACTTGTTCAGATGGAGGGAGATGTAGGGGCATCATATTGTGTATAGGGAGATGTAGGGGCATCATATTGTGTATAGGTATCATATTGTGTATCTGCATGTGTGGGGACATCATACGGTGTATATGGAGCTGTGAGCACATCATACTGTATTTAGGGAACAATGAGGGAATCATACTGTATACAAGGAGCTGTGGAAACATAATGCTGTGTAAAGGGTCTGTGGGGTCATCATCTAATATACAGTACAGACCAAAAGTTTGGACACACCTTCTCATTTAAAGATTTTTCTGTATTTTCATGACTATGAAAATTGTACATTCACACTGAAGGCATCAAAACTATGAATTAACACATGTGGAATTATATACTTAACAAAAAAAGTGTGAAACAACTGAAAATATGTCTTATATTCTAGGTTCTTCAAAGTAGCCACCTTTTGCTTTGATGACTGCTTTGCACACTCTTGGCATTCTCTTGATGAGCTTCAAGAGGTAGTCACCGGAAATGGTTTTCACTTCACAGGTGTGCCCTGTCAGGTTTAATAAGTGGGAGTTCTTGCCTTATAAATGGGGTTCGGATCATCAGCTGTGTTGTGCAGAAGTCTGGTGGATACACAGCTGATAGTCCTACTAAATAGACTGTTAGAATTTGTATTATGGCAAGAAAAAAGCAGCTAAGTAAAGAAAAATGAGTGGCCATCATTACTTTAAGAAATGAAGGTCAGTCAATGCAAAAAATTGGTAAAACTTTGAAAGTGTCCCCAAGTGCAGATGCAAAAACCATCAAGCGCTGCAAGAAACTGGCTCACATGAGGACTGCCCCAGGAAAGGAAGACCAAGAGTCACCTCTGCTTCTGAGGATAAGTTTATCCGAGTCACCAGCCTCAGAAATCGCAGGTTAACAGCAGCTCAGATTAGAGACCAGGTCAATGCCACACAGAGTTCTAGCAGCAGACACATCTCTTCAACAACTGTTAAGAGGAGACTTTGTGCAGCAGGCCTTCATGGTAAAATAGCTGCTAGGAAACCACTGCTAAGGACAGGCAACAAGCAGAAGAGACTTATTTGGGCTAAAGAACACAAGGAATGGACATTAGACCAGTGGAAATCTGTGCTTTGGTCTGATGAGTCTAAATTTGAGATCTTTGGTTCCAACCACCGTGTCTTTGTGCGATGCAGAAAAGGTGAACAGATGGACTCTACATGTCTGGTTCCCACCGAGAAGCATGGAGGAGGAGGTGTGATGGTGTGGGGGTGCTTTGCTGGTGACACTGTTGGGGATTTATTCAAAATTGAAGGCATACTGAACCAGCATGGCTACAACAGCATCTTGCAGCGGCATGCTATTCCATCCGGTTTGCATTTAGTTGGACCATCATTTATTTTTCAACAGGACAATGACCCCAAACACACCTCCAGGCTGTGTAAGGGCTATTTGACCAAGAAGGAGAATGATGGGGTGCTACGCCAGATGACCTGGCCTCCACAGTCACCAGACCTGAACCCAATCGAGATGATTTGGGGTGAGCTGGACCGCAGAGTGAAGGCAAAAGGGCCAACAAGTGCTAAGCATCTCTGGGAACTCCTTCAAGATTGTTGGAAGACCATTTCCATTGACTACCTCTTGAAGCTCATCAAGAGAATGCCAAGAGTGTGCAAAGCAGTCATCAAAGCAAAAGGTGGCTACTTTGAAGAACCTAGAATATAAGACATATTTTCAGTTGTTTCACACTTTTTTGTTAAGTATATAATTCCACATGTGTTAATTCATAGTTTTGATGCCTTCAGTGTGAATGTACAATTTTCATAGTCATGAAAATACAGAAAAATCTTGAAATGAGAAGGTGTGTCCAAACTTTTGGTCTGTACTGTATATAATCGTCTTATCCCGTCTGTCTGTCTGTCCTTCTGTCCAGGAAATCCTGCGTCGCTGATTGGTCCAGCCGCGGCCAATCAGCGACGCGGGATTTCAGAAAAAGATGGCGGCCGTTAGCAGCTCATCTGCCGCACGGAGGTCAGCGGCGATGCAGCCGGGAGATGACCGGCGCTAGCCGCTCATCTCCCGGCTGCTCGCAGCAGAAGTACCGCGACCGGCGGCGCCGCTGACCTCCATGCGGCTACCGTCGGGAGATCAATGGCTAGGGCCGCTGATCTCCCGACGGCAAGTGTGAAGCGAGGACCGGGGAGCGGCGCCGCCAGTCGGGATACTTCGGCTGTGAGCAGCCGGCCATCTCCCGGTTCCTTGCAGCGGAAGTACCCGCACAGGTAGCGTCGCTGCCCGGTCCTCAGTAATACGATTCGCTGATTGGTCGGAATCAGCGATATTGGCGCCGCGACCAATCAGCGATACTGGCGCCAAATTTAAACACCGCTCTGCTGATTGGTCGTGGCCGGCGGCCGCGACCAATCAGCGATTTTGGCGCCACATTTAAACACCACTCTGTTGATTGCGCCTGGTCGGCCGCATACAGATTCTAGAATACCCGATGCGTTAGAATCGGGCCACCATCTAGTACTGTATATAAAGAGCTGTGGGAGCCATCACACTATATATAGAGACCTGTGAAAAGCTTATGTGTTGATCCAGAGGAAGTCAAAAAAACCCATGAGGCAGATGCTGCTTGCCCAAAATTAGGGGAAAAATTCCTTCCCGACTCCACATATGGCAATCAGACTAGTTGCTTGGATCAACGTCCCATAACAAAATCTAGTATGAATAACCTGTAATGTTATTCAAGAAAGTCACACAGGACCTCCTTGAACTTTTTTTTAGAGAATTAAGTATTACAAGGTCATGTGGTAGAGAGTTCCATACCTCACACAATAAAACATTGCCATCTAACTTCCTTTAGACAAAGCGAATTAGGAGCTTGATGCTAGAGTAGTTGAATTAAAACTGAAAAAAATTATTAACACAGCAAAAAAGAGGAACAGTATTTATTCTCCAGCCCAGGTCTCAAAACTAATGCACTAATCAGGATGAAGCAAACCATATAATAAAGGCAGGGGCAGCACAGGTGCAAAATACTGATGAGACAACCAACTCATAACCTACCAATTCTTGGAGGGGGTCATTGCTTAGTATTAAAACTGCACACAAAAAATGGCTTGTATAGGTCACTGGTCACACACAGATTGTTAGGGGAATGGTTGCAAACAACTTTATTAAATAATGGAAAGCAAACGAACCCGGGGTCCGTGATGCAGCCTGGAGGACTGCGGACGAACACCTTCCGGGTAAGAAGGTAAAACAACCAACTGAAATAACAATCCCCCCCGTGTTACTGCACACCGGAACGGTAATAGGGATTCGCACTATCTCCGTTAACTGCACGAGAGATGTGCGACAAATAATGGAGCCGTAGCCCTGTTAACTGCACAGAGGCTACGCAGCAGGCGCTAGGATGCGTGTGTGATTCACGCAGGCGTATACATGCTCCCAGCCGGCGTGCTACCGGACTGAGGAGTATCTCTCCACGTGGCTAACAGGCGGTGCCGGGAATACGGAGTCCGCAGTCTGCTCGGGGTGTATAGCGACCCCCTTGTTGGAGCCAGAGTGTCAGACGAAGCTACCTGCCTCCCTCCATCTAAGGCTGTCTATCCCCTGCTAAACCTGCCTGTCAGAAGCTATAACAGCAAAAGCACACGTGGAGCCGAAACGACCAAGCGTCCACACAATAACACCAACTCAGCTCAATGATCAGAGTGCGCCGCCATGTTTGTGGGCGTGCTATTTAAATATTAAGCCCTGCCCATCGTCACATTATTGGTGACGTCACCCGCGACCAATCAGGCGGTGCCAGGTCACCGGATCAGCTGACTTCCAAACCACCAATCACGGTCCGCCATGTCACGGGCATGCTCAGTGCAGTGTATCCTGGACTTAGGCTGTAACAGCCCTGTTTCCCTCCGCAACCTATCCTTCATGTTGCTAGGAACAAAGACCCAAGAGACAGCTTGTACATCTCGTGCACCAGCTAGGCGTTGGGACCGATGACGATGCTGAGAAGCATCTGGACTGGAATAGGAGACCACAGAATCCACTGATGATTCTGAACCCATTTCGGATCCAGAAAACACCTGACGCCTAACACAGATAGTGCTCAATATAGGGCTTACAGCCTATTAGTGACCCTCATACTGTTAGATTAGGCAGGCTGCAAAGCACTATCTAAGTGCACCCCATGAGGACAGACCCCCTAGTTTACAAATCCAGCATTGATGGGCTTGTCTGAACCCTGAATAAAAATAACGTGCAAAATCTATATATGAGGTACTGGTAGATATTTTGGCGCTGGTCACACACAGTGTCTGGTTTACAGCCTATTAGTGACGCCCATACTATTAGATTAGGCGGGCTATGCTCCCCTCATACACCTTACCACGGTGTGTAGTGTGACATGGAGCTAAACCCCCTGTCTTCTTAAGAATAAGGCTGCGAAAACCCTTCTCTTTATTGATAGTAGAGAAACCTCCATACAGTAGATGCGGAAAACATACGATGAACCCCAGTATTGTACCACATAGATAGGGCTCTTACCGGCTAAGCTTGGAGCAGGCTGTGTGCACAGAGCCCAAGATACAAAACTGTAGGAATGTGGACTGTCTTACCCTGTTCCTGCCCCTGAAGACAACAAACGCGTCATGTGAATACTGTCTTGCAGTTTTATATCTAAAAGTGATATGTGTCTTATGTAATGTATAATGGTGATGTAACAGCATGTGAAGTGTTAATGCATAATGTGAGTATAGCATAAGATAAGCTTAGGATACCATAAGACATAAGTATAACATAAACCCTAAAATACAAATTTTATTAAATCTCTTTAAAATCGGGACATGCGGCATAAAGATGATCCGCATCAGTATTGCACTTTATCAAGATAAGTTCCTTTTATTGTTTAGTCTTGTGATCATTTATGTCATTGATACCTCTATGGGTGATTAATTCCAGGGCTGGCTAGGGTTATCCAGGGATAGCCGCCGTGGAGCGGGGGCGCCACAGTGTCAACATTAACTAGGGTGTCACCCTCCACTATAAGGCAGGTAATCAGCATCTAGGGTGTTGAACAGGGCTGATTGTAGCCTTTGTTTGGATGCCCGAATGTATCCTTTGGCTTGGAGGTCCAAAGATATTAGGAACGTTCTTGGGTGTTTTTATAAATTTTCACATTGTCACTTTATTCACTGTTGTCACTTTAATCATTTAGTACACACTGAGGATTGATTGTTTGATGTGATATCTGTACCAGTTTCTGGTAGACTGTCAGATCTTTGGTCTATGTAAGTACGAATAAGGGACTTTTAGGGTCTAGGGGCAGCTGCCGTTCAGCAAGGGTGCCATTGTCATCTATATGTAGGATGCCCATCTCCGTTGACATGCAGGTTCAGGCTAGGGTATCTATAGGGTGAGTTTTATTGAAGTACAGTGGGTACGGAAAGCATTCAGACCCCTTTAAATTTTTCACTCTTTGTTTCATTGCAGCCATTTGGTAAATTCTAAAATGTTCATTTTTTTTCTCATTAAAGTACACTCTGCACCCCATCTTGACTGAAAAAAACAGAAATGTAGAAATTTTTGCAAATTTATTAAAAAAGGAAAACTGAAATATCACATGGTCATAAGTATTCAGACCCTTTGCTCATATTTAAGTCACATGCTGTCCATTTCCTTGTGATCCTCCTTGAGATGGTTCTACTCTTTCATTGGAGTCCAGCTGTGTTTAATTAAACTGATAGGACTTGATTTGGAAAGGCACACACCTGTCTATATAAGACCTCACAGCTCACAGTGCATGTCAGACCAAATGACCAGTATTGAGTAGAAGCCCCCTTTTGAGCTAGTGCATCCATGAGTCTTCTTGGGAATGATGCAACAAGTTTTTCACACCTGGATTTGGGGTTCCTCTGCCATTCTTCCTTGCAGATCCTCTCCAGTTCTGTCAGGTTGGATGGTGAACGTTGGTGGACAGCCATTTTCAGGTCTCTCCAGAGATGTTCAATTGGGTTTAGGTCAGGGCTCTGGCTGGGCCAGTCTAGAATGGTCACAGAGTTGTTCTGAAGCCACTCCTTTGTTATTTTAACTGTGTGCTTAGGGTCATTGTCTTGTTGGAAGGTGAACCTTCGGCCAAGTCTGAGGTCCAGAGCACTCTGGAAGAGGTTTTCATCCAGGATATCTGTGTACTTGGCCGCATTCATGTTTCTTTCAATTCCAACCAGTCGTCCTGTCCCTGCAGCTGAAAAACACCCCCATGATGCTGCCACCACCATGTTTCACTGTTGGGATTGTATTGGGCAGGTGATGAGCAGTGCCTGGTTTTTTCCACACATACCCCTTAGAATTATCACCAAAAAGTTCTATCTTAGTCTCATCAGACCAAAGAATCTTATTTCTCATAGACTGGGAGTCCTTCATGTGTTTTTAAGCAAACTCTGTGCAGGCTTTCATATGTCTTGCACTGAGGAGAGGCTTCCGTTGGGCCACTCTGCCATAAAGGCTCGACTTGTGGAGGGCTGCAGTGATAGTTGACTTTATGCAACTTTCTCCCATCTCCCTACTGCATCTTTGGAGCTGAGCCACAGTGATCTTGGGGTTCATCTTTACCTCTCTCACCAAGGCTCTTCTCCCACGATTGCTCAGTTTAGCTGGACGGCCAGGTCTAGGAAGACTTCTGGTGGTCCCAAACTTCTTCCACTTAAGGATTATGGAGGCCACTGTGTTCTTAGGACCCTTGACTAATGCAGAAATTCTTTTGTAAACTTGGCCAGATCTGTGCCTTGCCACAATTCTGTCTCTAAGCTCCTTGGGCAGTGTCAGGATGCCAGGTTTAATTTTACTTTGCCAGTAGTTTTTCCCTTAGCCAAGATGGCTTCCATTGCCTCACTGGGGTCATGTGTTTCCTGCCTGTGGACCTACTTAAACTGCATGTGTTGCAATCATGCCTTGCCTGAGTATTGTGTGCTTTTAGCTTTCTACTCACCTGTGCTAGCCCTCTGAATAGAGTCTTGCTGACCTTGTGTTTACTCCTAGTCATCCGCTGAAAGGATTGCTGCCTGAATCCTCTGCTAAGGGGACTTCTGCTGAAAGGAACCACTGGCTGTTGTTCACTCACGCTGGGATCTCTGAACTTTTGTCTTCCTGAAGAAAACTTCTCCTGGATCTCTACACCTCTGGTATAGTCACCATCTTGCTCTGTGTTTAAATACCCGACTCCAGCTCTGCTTAAGACATCGCTGTTTCCTCCGCTGCACCTCCTGCATTCTTCAATATCCAGATCCATATTCCAGTTTGTCTTCTCTTCTGCACTACGTGAGTCCACAATCAACTGAGGAATACCTACGTCTGCTTACTATCCTTATTTCTGTTTGCATATTACTGTACCTAAGTAAACTTGGACTATCGTTAACGTTTACATACCCTAATAGTAATGAAGGCCGTGCCTTACAGATTAGGTTCTAAGAAGTATTGTTTGGAATGAACTTACCTTCATAAACTGTTTGCTGTGATCTTTTGCACTTGAGTTTAAAATAGACTTTCACACTACTCTTGTCTCAGTCTCTGCTTTTGGCCCACGCCATTGGACTTCAGGGTATCTACTAACATCGTAACAGGCAGTTCCTTTGAGCTCATGATTCTCATTTGGTCTGACATGCACTGTGAGCTGTGAGGTCTTATATAGACAGGTGTGTGTGTGGCACCCCAGGGGTCTGGTTTCCACAGTAAGAGCAATGTTATGTCTGAGAGCAGGTGGGAGGTCTCTTGGTCAGGAATCCTATGCATGCCACACCTCCTGCCCAGTCCTGGGAGGGGAAGGACTTCCCCTGTTTAAACCTGGGGCTGAGTCAGGGTTAGGGAGTTGAGAGGGAGAGTTCAGCCAGGAGGGCTGACAGGGAGCTGTGGCTCCGGCTGGGCCCAGCTCCTGGGCCATGCCAGGAGTAGAGACAGAGAAAAGAAGCAAATATAGGAACAGAACATCAGGAGCTCTGTGGAGCAGTGTTACAAGGAGTCAGGGGCTGGCAGCTGCAGAGCTCGCCCTGACTGAGAAGATTTCTTACCGGACCCGGAGTCCGAGGCTGTGGGGACTAACTCCTACCCAGCAGCAGAATCCGTCAGGCAGGGGATTTCAGGTCCTCTGGCCAAGAAACCCGAAGGCACAGTCACACGCATGGGACCAGCACCGCCATCGTGGAGCGGAAGCCATTAGAAGGCCCCGAGTCACCGGCCATACGGGTGAGCACCACACGGTACACTCAGGGACGTGGGCTACTTTTACCCGCCTCTAGCAAGGTAGCCAGAAGAGTACAGTTAGTTGGGAAGGCCTACAACTCCGCCTGGCCAGGGGAGATCCCATCTGCTCAAGGACTGACCAGGCCCCGATCGCTAGCAAGTACTCCGGGAGGGTCTATCTTTGTCACCAGTAAAGACCCTGAAATACACCGCATCGTCTCTGAGTGGTTCCTGCTACCCCCATCATCCACGTCGGCTGCCCTGAGGCCATACCCCTCCCGTTGGGGGTTATACCATCCACGCTGCACCATCCTTCCACCGGCCTCAGCGGTCTGCCCTGCAGCGGCAGCTCCATAGCTGCATTCAACGGGTGGCGTAGTCATCCACCATCTACTGCTAATAGACTGCCACTTAGTCTGACTCCCTGGGCACGGACCGGGTCACCGCCACGAGACTACTACCCCCATCTGATCCGGCTCCGGGTAGGCTCCCGCGTGCGCAACGCTGCGCGACTCAGGCCCAGGGGCGCGTCATGTGCCTTTCCAAATCAAGTCCTATCAGTTTAATTAAACACAGCTGGACTCCAATGAAAGAGTAGAACCATCTCAAGGAGGATCACAAGAAATGGACAGCATGTGACTTAAATATGAGCAAAGGGTCTGAATACTTATGACCATGTGATATTTCAGTTTTCCTTTTTTAATAAATTTGCAAAAATTTCTACATTTCTGTTTTTTTTTCAGTCAAGATGGGGTGCACAGTGTACTTTAATGAGAAAAAAAAAGAACTTTTTAGAATTTACCAAATGGCTGCAATGAAACAAAGAGTGAAAGATGTAAAGGGGTCTGAATGCTTTCCGTACCCACTGTATATAGTACTCAATGTTCCAGGCAGTGGGAGGCATTACTGGGATCCAGAGCAGTCGCTCCAGTCACGTCCAGAGCCTAAGGTCTGGCATAGGAGCTGCCGGACACTTTGTGTGCTCTGAAGTACAAAGGAAGATGGACAGGGACCTGCATAGATGGAAGTTGAAGGCCAGTCCCGGGTGCACTGCAGAGGTGGACGAGAAATACAGGATGAGCTAGCAACAGGGCTGAAGAGGAGTTATGCTAAGAAGGAGGATAATGTGAATTGCTGTGCCTTATCCCATCTGTACCCACCTGATGAACTTGAACTGTCAAGTATATGTTTGACTGTTACAAAGAACTTTGTGTCCCCTAAATTGTGAGCGGCGGCTTCTGAGGACAGAAGCCTGAAGGCAGTGGAGGCCTGCGGCCTACAAGAGAGTGTGCTGCACCCCACACCCTAGAGCACACTGGGACTGGGACACCCATTGTCTGTAAAGTGCCAGAGCGAAATCAGACCGACGTTCAGTCACGACTACCGCTCTGTGCCACTTTACAAGATGAGTGATAAGGGAACTTCTCCATCAGAAGAGAAGAGGAAATAATGGTCGCTGCCCAAACTGTGACAAGAACAGGACCACAATGCAACAAGAACTGTCTCACAATGCTCTTGGAACTTTCCCATAATGCATTGCAAATTGAAACTAGAGCAAATACATTAAATCACTAGCAGACAGTGCAGTTATCAAACAATAAAAAAGAGACAGGATTCAAATGCAAGCAACATAATGTCAGAACTGATATACACATAAAGTGACTAGATTCCCTGGATAGCTAAATTCGCTGCTGAGGCAAGAACACGGGCTGCCCAGCACTATTTAAGTGCACCCCATGAAGATAGACACTCTAATTTACAAGGCCATAACATATAGGTGCATCTCACAAAATTAGAATATCATCAAAAAGTTAATTTATTTCAGTTCTTCAATGCAAAAAGTGAACCTCATATATATATAGAGTCATTACAAACACAGTGATCTATTTCAAGTGTTTATTTCTGTTAATGTTGATGATTATGGCTTATAGCCAATGAAAACACAAAAGTCATTAACTCAGTAAATTAACAAAAAACACCTGCAAAGACTTCCTAAGCATTTAAAAAGGTCCCTTAGTCTGTTTTAGTAGGCTCCACAATCATGACAATCATGGTGAAGACTGCTGACTTGACAGATGTCCAGAGTTCCAATTTTCATTTGAAATCAAGGTCCCAGAGTCTGGAAGAAGAGTGGAGAGGCCACAATCCAAGCTGCTTGAGGTCTAGTGTGAAGTTTCCACAATCATTGATGGTTTGGGGAGCCGTGTCATCTGCTGGTGTAGGTCCACTGTGTTTTTTCAACACCAAAGTCAGCGCAGCCGTCTACCAGGAAATTTTAGAGCACTTCATGCTTCCCTCTGCCACAGTATCAAGCTACCAGGGGGGCAAAGGGGGCGGTGGCCCCGGGCCCCTCGCTCTTAGGGGGCCCATCCAGGGCTACGCCAGTGTAACTGTATCTAGCATGCCCCTGGTGCCAGCATCGGGCCCCACTGCCCGCCACCGCCGCAAGTTTACTGATGAGAGAGGGAGCGCGGATCTCTCTCCCATTAGTCCCTTCTGTGACTGACGTCTCTGACATCATCACTTGGCGCCCAGCCCGCTGTGCTGAAGATGTGTGCGTGCTGGGTGCTCTGAGCAGCGAGGGAACCAGGAGGAGAGATGAGTACTGTTTATTTATTTTTTGCCGGGTGGGGGGCGGCATTATATTACAGACTCTGCCTATGGGAAGGGGGAGGTGCATTATACTACAGACTCTGCCTATGGGGGAGCATTATCCTAAAGACTCTGCCCACAGAGAGGGGGGGCATTATACTAAAGACTCTGCCTATGGGGAGGGGGGGCATTATACTACAGACTGTCTATGGGGAGGGGGGGAGCATTATACTAAAGCCTCTGTCTATGGGGGGGCATTCTACTACAGACTCTGCCTATGGGGGGCATTATACTACAGACTCTGTTTATGAGCAGGGGAGAGCAGTAGACTACAGACTCTGCCTATGGGGGGACATTGTACTACAGACTCTGCCTATAAGAGGGGGAGCATTATACTACAGACTCTGCCTATGGGGGGTGCATTTTACTACAGACTCTGCCTATAGGTGGGGCATTATACTACAGACGCTGCCTATGAGATGGGGGGGGCATTATATCACAGACTCTGCCTATGAGGAGGGGGGGCACATTATACTACAGACTCTGCCTATGAGATGGGGGGGCATTATACTAAAGATTCTGCCTATGAGGAGGGGGGGGGATTATACTACAGACTCTGACTATGAGGAGGGGGGAGCATTATACTACAGACTCTGCCTATGGGGGGGCATTATACTGCAGACTCTGCCTATGGGGGGGCATTATACTACAGACTCTGCCTATAAGGAGGGGGGGAGCATTATACTACAGACTCTGCCTATGGGGGGGACATTGTACTACAGACTCTGCCTATAAGAGGGGGAGCATTATACTACAGACTCTGCCTATGGGGGGTGCATTTTACTACAGACTCTGCCTATAGGTGGGGCATTATACTACAGACGCTGCCTATGAGATGGGGGGGGCATTATACCACAGACTCTGCCTATGAGGAGGGGGGGCACATTACACTACAGACTCTGCCTATGAGATGGGGGGGGGGAATTATACTACAGATTCTCCCTATGAGGAGGGGGGGGCATTATACTACAGACTCTGCCTATGAGGAGGGGGGAGCATTATACTACAGACTCTGCCTATGGGGGGGGCATTATACTGCAGACTCTGCCTATGGGGGGGCATTATACCACAGACTCTGCCTATGAGGAGGGGGGGAGCATTATACTACAGACTCTGCCTATGGGGGGGAGCTTTATACTACAGACTCTGTCAATGGGGGGAGCATTTTACTACAGACTCTGCCTATAGGGGCGCATTATACTATACGAAGGACTATGGGGAGTGCATTATACTATATTGAGGACTATCTGGTGCATTATACTATATGTAGGCTATTTATACAGTGTGGGAGATAATGTGGGTTCTTTGAACAGCGTGGGGGCCATCATACAGTGTGGGAGATAATGTGGGGTCTTTGTATAGTGTGGAGGCCATCATACAGTGTTGGAGCCATCAGCTTGGGGGCTACTAAGGGGTCAGTATACTTTGTGGGGGTACTATACAGTGAGGGGGAATTATATCGTGAATAGGAGAACATCATACTGGTTAGAGCGGAGCTCTACATGGGGGGGAGACTCAGGACATTATTAAATCTTAGGTGGGGACTTATTGTTATAGGGGAACTCAGGTTATCGTGACTGTCGAAGGGGCACTATTACTTTCTAGGGGGCACAATGTGGGCACTGTTTTCTAGGACACTTGCACACGGCATTACTTTATTTTAGAGGTTTGTTTTACCATCTAGAGGGCACACAGTAGGTGCAGTAATAGGGACACATTTTGCAGCAGAGGCTCAGTATTGGGGTATCAGCAGGATGAGAAGTTTGTGCAGGTTGGGGATAGATGTGGTCAGTGCCTGAAATATAAGGAGTCAAATGTGTCTTTGTTGTGATCTCTGCATACCTGAGACTCTGAGCCCTGGCTGGAGAAGTTGTCGTGTCGGTCTGGGCCAGATGGAAAAGACGGGAAAAGTGAACAATTTAATCAGAAAGAACGTCAGCTGTAAGGTACTATATATAACTGAGCTGTGATCTCTTATATGTTTTGCAGGACTGGCATCTATCAATATATGTCACCATATGGCGGTAATATCAGTGCTGGTCTTTGTATTGAGATTATTTTTAGTAACAGCGCGGTCATCTGCTGAGGTTTTCCTACATCAACTATCTGGGTGCGCCGCTATAGTTGGAATCAGGGTTACCTGGTTAGAGGCCCACTCAGAAGTTTCGGCCCCCTAAACCAAAACCTTAGCTACGCCAAGCTTTTTGGAGATGGAAATTTCATTCTCCAGCAGGACTTGGCCCCTGTCCACACTGACAAAAGTACTAATACCTGGTTTAAACACAACAGTATCACTGTGCTTGATTGGCAGCAAACTGGCCTGACCTTAACCCCATAAAGAATCTATGGGGTATTGTCAAGAGGAAAATGAGAGACACCAGACCCAACAATGCAGACGAGCTGAAGGCTTCTATCAAAGCCACCTGGGCTTCCATAACCCCTCAGCAGTGCCACAGGCTGATCCCTCCATGCCACATTGCCGCATTGATGCAGTAATTGATGTAAAAGGATTCCCGACCAAGTATTGAGGGCATTTATTGAACATACATTTCAGTAGGATAACATTTTGGATTTTGAAAACATTTTTCAAGCTGTTGTTATAAGGTATTCTAATTAATTGAAATAATGACTTTTGAGTTTTCATTGGCTGTAAGCCATAATCATCAATATTAACAGAAATAAACACGTGAAATAGATCACTCTGTGTGTAATGGCTCTATATAATATATGAGTTTCACGTTTTGTATTGAAGAACTGAAATAAATTAACTTTTCTGGTGATATTCTAATTTTGTGAGATGCACCTGTAGATGGGCTTGGCTGCACCCTGAATAAAAATAGCATGTAAAAAATATATATGATATATATGAGGTATTGGTCGATATTTTGGCCAAAATATACAAGCTCGTAACCTGCTCAAGGGTCCTCATAGTTGCGAGTCCCTACACTAACATTAAAAGCAAAGTCACAAAAACAAGGAATTAAAGTTCCCACCAAAATTCAAGAATTAACACAGCAAATACAGCAACAATAATTACAAGGATGCAGCAAACCCATATAATGAAGAAGTCAGCAACACAGGTGCAAAATATTGATGAGACAACCACTCACAACCTACCAATTCATGGAGGGGGTGATTGCTTAGTATTAAAACTGCACACAAATAAGCCTTGTATAGGGCACTGGTCACACATAGGTAGTGCACAATGTCTGGCTTACAGCCTATTAGTGAAGCCCAAACTATTAGATTAGGCGGGCTGCCCAGCACTTTTTAAGTACACCCCATGAAGACAGACACCCTAGTTTACAAGGCCAACATTTATGGGTCTGGCTGCACCCTGAATAAAAATAACGTGCAAAAAATATATATGATATATATGAGGTATTAGTAAATATTTTGGCCAAAATACACAAGCTCGCAACCCGCGTCAAGGGTCCTCATACTTGCGAGTCCCTACACTAACATTAAAAGCAAAGACAAATTTAAATTCCCACCAAAATTCAAGAATTAACACAGGAAAAAAGGGCAACAGTGTTTACCTGCCTAGGTCTCAGTACTAATCATACCATATAATAACGATGACAGCAATACAGGTGCAAAATACTGATGCGACAACCACTCACATATTACCAATTAATGGAGGGGGGTGATTACATAGTATTAAAACTGCACACAAAATTATATGGGATTGCTACATCCTAATAGTGCATTAGTTCTGAGATCTGGGCAGGTAAATGCTATATTAATAATTGATTTTTTGAGGAAAGTTAAATTCTCTTTTGTTGGCTTTACTTTTAATCTAACTGAAATACACATAAGCTTTTTTCCTAAACATTAGGATCTGTGTAGAGCCATCAGCTCAAAAAGGCTTCCTTTGACAGACTTGGCATAAGCAGGTCAAAAGGAACCCTGATCTTTACCATTACACCCCTTTACAGGAATGGAGACTTACCACATGCTCAGGGTTGCATCTACAGAGTAGCTGCTGGCCAGAGGAGCGAGCTTGAGGCTATAACTCTAACTAAAGCTTTTTTATTACTAAATGATGGGTTCTGTCTAAGGCCATTGGCTCAAAAAGGCTTCCTCGGACAGACTTGGCGCAAGCTACTCCATTCTGCAGATCCCAAGGGAACCCTGGCCTTTACCATTACACCCCTGTACAGGGATAGATACTTACCATAGGCCCAGGGTTGCATCTACAGAGTAGCTGCTGGCCGGAGGAGCGAGCTTGAGGCTATAGTGGTTGATTCAACTCTAACTAAAGCTTTTTTTTCCTAAATACTGGGATCTGTTTAAGGCTGTTGGCTCAAACAGACTTCCTCGGACAGACTTGGCGCAAGCTACTCCATTCTGCAGATCCCAAGGGAACCCTGGTTTTTACCATTACACCCCTGTACAGGGATAGATACTTACCATAGGCTCAGGGTTGCATCTACAGAGTAGCTGCTGGCCGGAGGAGTGCGCTTGAGGCTTGAGTAGTTGAGTCAATCCTAACTAAAGAAAAACCTATCTAATGACACTTTCTTGTTAGGACCTGTCTGAGGCCTATGGCTCAAAAAAGCTTCTTTGGAAAAACTTGGCAAAAGCCAGACTATCCTACAGGTTCCAAAGGAACTCTGACCTTCACTCTTACAGCCCTGTACAGTGATAAAGACTTATTACAGGGCCTTGATTGCATCTACATAGTAGATGCTGACTGGAGGGGCAAACTTAAGGTTAGAATGGTTCAGCCAACCCTAACTATTGCTACTTTCTTAAATGTTAGGATATTTCTGAGGCCGTTGGCTCAAACAGGCTTCCTTGGACAGACTTGGCGCAAAACACACCATTTCTGATGTTTCCAAATGAACCCTGGGCTTCACCCTTGAACCTCTATACAGGGACCGTTTCATAGTTTTAAGGTTGAAAGACACAAGTCCATCAAGTTCAACCTAAAAGCTAATGTGTTGATCCAGAGGAAGGCAAAAACCCCATGAGGCAGATGCTAATTGCCCCATATTAGGGGAAAAATTCCTTCCCGACTCCACATATGGCAATCAGACTAGTTCCCTGGATCAACGTCCCATAACAAAATCTAGTACGGATAACCTGCAATTTTATATTATTCAAGAAAGGCACACACATGCCCTCCTTGAATTTTTTTTAGAAAATTAAGTATTTCAATTTCATGTGGTAGAGAGTTTCATAACCTCATTGCTCACACAATAAAAATTTGCCAACTAACTTCCTTTAGACAAAGTGAATTAGGATCTTTATGCTAGAGTAATTGAATTAACTCTAACTGAAATAGATTAATGCTTTTTTCCTAAATGTTGAAATTTGTTTAAATCCATCAGCTCAAAAAGGCTTTCTCGGACAGACTTGGCGCAAGCTACTCCATTCTGCAGATCCCAAGGGAACCCTGGCCTTTACCATTACACCCCTGTACAGGGATAGATACTTACCATAGGCCCAGGGCTGCATCTACATAGTAGCTGCTGGCCGGAGGAGCGAGCTTGAGGCTATAGTGGTTGATTCAACTCTAACTAAAGCTTTTTTTTCCTAAATACTGGGATCTGTTTAAGGCTGTTGGCTCAAACAGACTTCCTCGGACAGACTTGGCGCAAGCTACTCCATTCTGCAGATCCCAAGGGAACCCTGGTTTTTACCATTACACACCTGTACAGGGATAGATACTTACCATAGGCCCAGGGTTGCATCTACAGAGTAGCTGCTGGCCGGAGGAGTGCGCTTGAGGCTTGAGTAGTTGAATCAATCCTAACTAAAGAAAAACCTATCTAATGACACTTTCTTGTTAGGACCTGTCTGAGGCCTATGGCTCAAAAAAGCTTCTTTGGAAAGACTTGGCAAAAGCCAGTCTATCCTACAGGTTCCAAAGGAACTCTGGCCTTCACTCTTACAGCCCTGTACAGTGATAAAGACTTATTACAGGGCCTTGATTGCATCTACATAGTAGATGCTGACTGGAGGGGCAAACTTAAGGGTAGAATGGTTCAGCCAACCCTAACTATTGCTACTTTCTTAAATGTTAGGATATTTCTGAGGCCATTGGCTCAAACAGGCTTCCTTGGACAGACTTGGCGCAAAACACACCATTTCTGATATTTCCAAATGAACCCTGGGCTTCACCCTTGAACCTCTATACAGGGACCGTTTCATAGTTTTAAGGTTGAAAGACACAAGTCTGTCAAGTTCAACCTAAAAGCTAATGTGTTGATCCAGAGGAAGGCAAAAACCCCATGAGGCAGATGCTAATTGCCCCATATTAGGGGAAAAATTCCTTCCCGACTCCACATATGGCAATCAGACTAGTTCCCTGGATCAACGTCCCATAACAAAATCTAGTACGGATAACCTGCAATTTTATATTATTTAAGAAAGGCACACACATGCCCTCCTTGAATTTTTTTTAGAAAATTAAGTATTTCAATTTCATGTGGTAGAGAGTTTCATAACCTCATTGCTCACACAATAAAAATTTGCCAACTAACTTCCTTTAGACAAAGTGAATTAGGATCTTTATGCTAGAGTAATTGAATTAACTCTAACTGAAATAGATTAATGCTTTTTTCCTAAATGTTGAAATTTGTTTAAATCCATCAGCTCAAAAAGGCTTTCTCGGACAGACTTGGCGCAAGCTACTCCATTCTGCAGATCCCAAGGGAACCCTGGCCTTTACCATTACACCCCTGTACAGGGATAGATACTTACCATAGGCCCAGGGCTGCATCTACAGAGTAGCTGCTGGCCGGAGGAGCGAGCTTGAGGCTATAGTGGTTGACTCAACTCTAACTAAAGCTTTTTATTCCTAAATACTGGGATCTGTTTAAGGCTGTTGGCTCAAACAGACTTCCTCGGACAGACTTGGCGCAAGCTACTCCATTCTGCAGATCCCAAGGGAACCCTGGTTTTTACCATTACACCCCTGTACAGGGATAGATACTTACCATAGGCCCAGAGTTGCATCTACAGAGTAGCTGCTGGCCGGAGGAGTGTGCTTGAGGCTTGAGTAGTTGAATCAATCCTAACTAAAGAAAAACCTATCTAATGCCACTTTCTTGTTAGGACCTGTCTGAGGCCTATGGCTCAAAAAAGCTTTTTTGGAAAGACTTGGCAAAAGCCAGTCTATCCTACAGGTTCCAAAGGAGCTCTGGCCTTCACTCTTACAGCCCTGTACAGCGATAAAGACTTATTACAGGGCCTTGATTGCATCTACATAGTAGATGCTGACTGGAGGGGCAAACTTAAGGCTAGAATGGTTCAGCCAACCCTAACTATTGCTACTTTCTTAAATGTTAAGATATTTCTGAGGCCGTTGGCTCAAACAGGCTTCCTTGGACAGACTGGGCGCAAAACACACCATTTCTGATGTTTCCAAATGAACCCTGGGCTTCACCCTTGAACCTCTATACAGGGACCGTTTCATAGTTTTAAGGTTGAAAGACACAAGTCCATCAAGTTCAACCTAAAAGCTAATGTGTTGATCCAGAGGAAGGCAAAAACCCCATGAGGCAGATGCTAATTGCCCCATATTAGGGGAAAAATTCCTTCCCGACTCCACATATGGCAATCAGACTAGTTCCCTGGATCAACGTCCCATAACAAAATCTAGTACGGATAACCTGCAATTTTATATTATTCAAGAAAGGCACACACATGCCCTCCTTGAATTTTTTTTAGAAAATTAAGTATTTCAATTTCATGTGGTAGAGAGTTTCATAACCTCATTGCTCACACAATAAAAATTTGCCAACTAACTTCCTTTAGACAAAGTGAATTAGGATCTTTATGCTAGAGTAATTGAATTAACTCTAACTGAAATAGATTAATGCTTTTTTCCTAAATGTTGAAATTTGTTTAAATCCATCAGCTCAAAAAGGCTTTCTCGGACAGACTTGGCGCAAGCTACTCCATTCTGCAGATCCCAAGGGAACCCTGGCCTTTACCATTACACCCCTGTACAGTGATAGATACTTACCATAGGCCCAGGGCTGCATCTACAGAGTAGCTGCTGGCCGGAGGAGCGAGCTTGAGGCTATAGTGGTTGATTCAACTCTAACTAAAGCTTTTTTTTCCTAAATACTGGGATCTGTTTAAGGCTGTTGGCTCAAACAGACTTCCTCGGACAGACTTGGCGCAAGCTACTCCATTCTGCAGATCCCAAGGGAACCCTGGTTTTTACCATTACACCCCTGTACAGGGATAGATACTTACCATAGGCCCAGGGTTGCATCTACAGAGTAGCTGCTGGCCGGAGGAGTGCGCTTGAGGCTTGAGTAGTTGAATCAATCCTAACTAAAGAAAAACCTATCTAATGCCACTTTCTTGTTAGGACCTGTCTGAGGCCTATGGCTCAAAAAAGCTTCTTTGGAAAGACTTGGCAAAAGCCAGTCTATCCTACAGGTTCCAAAGGAACTCTGGCCTTCACTCTTTCAGCTCTGTACAGCGATAAAGACTTATTGCAGGGCCTTGATTGCATCTACATAGTAGATACTGACTGGAGGGGCAAACTTAAGGCTAGAATGGTTCAGCCAACCCTAACTCTTGCTACTTTCTTAAATGTTAGGATATTTCTGAGGCCGTTGGCTCAAACAGGCTTCCTTGGACAGACTGGGTGCAAAACACACCATTTCTGATGGTTCCAAATGAACCCTGGGCTTCACCCTTGAACCTCAATACATGGACAGTTTCATAGTTTTAAGGTTGAAAGACACAAGTCCATCAAGTTCAACCTAAAAGCTAATGTGTTGATCCAGAGGAAGGCAAAAACCCCATGAGGCAGATGCTAATTGGCCCATATTAGAGGAAAAATTCCTTCCCGACTCCACATATGGCAATCAGACTAGTTCCCTGGATCAACGTCCCATAACAAAATCTAGTATGGATAACCTGCAATTTTATATTATTCAAGAAAGGCACACATATGCCCTCCTTGAATTTTTTTTAGAAAATTAAGTATTTCAAGTTCATGTGGTAGAGAGTTCCATAACCTCATTGCTCACACAATAAAAATTTGCCAACTAACTTCCTTTAGACAAAGTGAATTAGGATCTTTATGCTAGAGTAATTGAATTAACTCTAACTGAAATAGATTAATGCTTTTTTCAAAAATGTTGAAATTTGTTTAAATCCATCAGCTCAAAAAGGCTTTCTCGGACAGACTTGGCGCAAGCTACTCCATTCTGCAGATCCCAAGGGAACCCTGGCCTTTACCATTACACGCCTGTACATGGATAGATACTTACCATAGGCCCAGGGCTGCATCTACAGAGTAGCTGCTGGCCGGAGGAGCGAGCTTGAGGCTATAGTGGTTGATTCAACTCTAACTGAAGCTTTTTTTTTTCCTAAATACTGGGATCTGTTTAAGGCTGTTGGCTCAAACAGACTTCCTCGGACAGACTTGGCGCAAGCTACTCCATTCTGCAGATCCCAAGGGAACCCTGGTTTTTACCATTACACCCCTGTACAGGGATAGATACTTACCATAGGCCCAGGGTTGCATCTACAGAGTAGCTGCTGGCCAGAGGAGTGCGCTTGAGGCTTGAGTAGTTGAATCAATCCTAACTAAAGAAAAACCTATCTAATGCCACTTTCTTGTTAGGACCTGTCTGAGGCCTATGGCTCAAAAAAGCTTCTTTGGAAAGACTTGGCAAAAGCCAGTCTATCCTACAGGTTCCAAAGGAACTCTGGCCTTCACTCTTACAGCCCTGTACAGCGATAAAGACTTATTACATGGCCTTGATTGCATCTACATAGTAGATGCTGAATGGAGGGGCAAACTTAAGGCTAGAATGGTTCAGCCACCCTAACTATTGCTACTTTCTGAAATGTTAGGATATTTCTGAGGCCGTTGGCTCAAACAGGCTTCCTTGGACAGACTGGGCGCAAAACACACCATTTCTGATGGTTCCAAATGAACCCTGGGCTTCACCCTTGAACCTCAATACAGGGACAGTTTCATAGTTTTAAGGTTGAAAGACACAAGTCCATCAAGTTCAACCTAAAAGCTAATGTGTTGATCCAGAGGAAGGCAAAAACCCCATGAGGCAGATGCTAATTGCCCCATTTTAGGGGAAAAATTCCTTCCCGACTCCACATATGGCAATCAGACTAGTTCCCTGGATCAACGTCCCATAATAAAATCTATTACCACTAACCTGAAATGTTATATTATTCAAGGAACATTTTTCATCAAGCAGTTTTCACCGGAAATGTGTTGCACAACTGTTTGAATCTCAGTAAATTCCTGCGCAACTTACATTTGAATACTCTGACCTTTTTACACCCACTCTTTTAACTTCTTAAATAGTGAACAGAGCTTATCTGGACCGCTTGTGGCTTAGCTTTACCTGAAAACTTATTACAAATTAGGCTGGAAAAGTGGTGTAAATTAGGACTGAAATTGACTCCATCTTTTGACTGGAGTACATTTCTTGAGGTGTAGTACGTCAGCTTTAAGGGGATATTTCAATAAATGAATGACCCTGGCTGCAGGTATAAAGAATCAAACT
This sequence comes from Phyllobates terribilis, assembly GCF_046119375.1. Lineage (NCBI taxonomy): Eukaryota > Metazoa > Chordata > Amphibia > Anura > Dendrobatidae > Phyllobates > Phyllobates terribilis. Next base: position 825,246 of record NW_027363429.1, read on the forward strand.
GTGCTGTCCTGACCCATTCCTGGGATTGTGTATGGCACTGACATCACCTCAATACTGCCGCAGCCAACAAATGTAATCAGACGGACTGCCCAGCTGAGCGCACTGAGCTGCTGCAGCTCTGAGATGGTGGAACCTCTTTTTTTTAATTAAATGACCTGCAGCTAGGGACATTCATTTATTGAAAGGGAACAACCCCTTTAAGGATGAGTCAAGTTCATTAAGAGGTTTAGTCTTTTTAATGAATTTGGTGCACGTTCCTCCAATAGGCGCTTCATGAATGCTGGTATAGAAATCCACCAGCCTTGATGAATCGGCCACCATAGGTTTACATGGCATGAGCATATACAGAACAGTTGTGTAGTATACGTTACCAGGCCCTCATGATGCTCTTGGTCCTGGATGGCCTTCCACAGTCTGCTTTCTTGCTTCATCATCTTGAAGGGCTCCACTTTCTTTTCTTCTGGCTGGCATGGTGCGGCTCTATCATCCTGCTCCTTTAACACGAAGGGACGAATGACTGTAAAGCTGCCAGGAGCGTTTTTTTATCCCCTTAGATCATTGTGACACCACAAAGTGATGACATAGACAAGTGGGTGAGGCGCCTTTATTCAGTCATCGGGTGTGGTCAGAAGAAATTAGCATATTCCGTGATGTTACTACAATGAGAACAGACATGAACATTCTATTCGGAACCCGACCACCATTATCAGCGGAACCTTCACTGCTGTCAGATTGGCACTAAAAACAAAAAGAGACAGCGGTGAACCTGGACAGTAACAATCTACAGGGACAGTGACTGCTAAGCGGACTTCATGTCAGATGTTATGCAGTTTTGTCAGAAAAAAAAACAATAAAATATATAAAAGACAGGCTCCAATAAACCTTAAACACTGGGCTGTAGTCACAGATTCTCCTTCCACCTGCAGCACATTGCTCCCCTGCCTAACCCTCCCCGTCCTGCAGCATGTTTCTCACCGCTTAATTCTCCCACTCCTGCAGCACATCACTCCCCTGTCTAAACCTCCCCCTCTTGCGGCACATTGCTCCCGTCTAATCCTCCCCTCCTTGCAGCACATTGTGCCCTTTCTAAATCTCCCCCTTCCTGCACCACATCACCCACTGCCAAATCCCCTCTTGCACCACATCGCCCACTGCCAAATCCTGCACTTCCTGCAGCATATCGCTCCCTGCCTAATCCTCTCCTATTGCATTACATCACTCCCCTGCATAAGCCACCTCTTCCTGCAGCACATCGCTTCCCTGCCTAAGCCTCCCCCTCCTGCATTACATCACTCCCCTGCCTAATCCTCCTCTTCCTGCAGCACAGCGCTCCCTGCCTAATCCTCCTCTTCCTGCAGCACATCGCTCCCCTGACCCCCTCTTACGTGACATCTTTTCTATCAGTTACATTTGTGAAGTAACTGCTGTCTCCTGTGAGCAGTGGAGAGCGAAGCTGAGAGCCAGGAGGCTCTGCCCCTCTGCCCCTTCTTGCCACATCATCATCCATCTACATCAGGGCTGTCAAACTCAAATATATAGAGGGCCAAAAGGAAGAGTTTAACTCAGAAAAATAAGTCAACACTTTATCAGATGTTTCTGTGAAAACTTGAGTACAACAAATAAGATTTTGTTATTTTCCCTCAGTTATAAAAAAAATAGTTATGAGAAAAGTGTGACAAAAAGGAGTCATAAAATGCACCAAAATGAAATATCACAATTTATGGCTCAAATTGAGGTGAAGCAAGGAAGAGGTTGAGCTTAGCTAATGAGATGCATCAAACATACAGGTGCTTCTCATAAAATTAGAATATCATCAAAAAGTTTATTTATTTCAGTTCTTCAATCCAAAAAGTGAAACTCATATATTATACAGAGTCATTACAGAGTGATCTATTTCAAGTGTTTATTTCTGTTAATGTTGATAATGATGGCTTACAGCCAATGAAAACACAAAGTCATTATCTCAGTAAATTAGAATAATTAACAAAAAACACCTGCAAAGGCTTCTTACACATTTAAAAAGGTCCCTTTGTCTGTTTCAGTAGGCTCCACAATCATGGGGAAGACTGATGACTTGACAGATGTCCAGAAGGCAGTCATTGACACACTCCACAAGGAGTGTAAACCACAAAAGGTCATTGCTAAAGAAGCTGGCTGTTAACAGAGTGCTGTATCCAAGCATATTTATGGAAAGTTGAGTGGAAAGAAAAAGTGTGGTAGGAAGAGGTGCACAAGCAACCGGGATAACCGCAGCCTTGAAACGATTGTTAAGGAAAGGCCATTCAAACATTTGGGGAAGATTCACAAGGAGTGGACTGCTGCTGGAGTCATTGCTTCAAGAGCCACCACACACAGACGTATCCAGGACATGGGCTACAAGTGTCACATTCCTTGTGTCGAGCCACTCATCACCAATAGACAACGCCAGAAGCATCTTACCTGGGCCAAGGAGAAAAACACCTGGACTGTTGCTCAGTGGTCCAAGGTGTTGTTTTCCGATGAAAGTAAATTTTGCATTTAATTTGGAAATCAAGGTCCCAGAGTCTGGAGGAAGAGTGGAGAGGCCACAATCCAAGCTGCTTGAGGTCTCGTGTGAAGTTTCCACAATCGGTGATGGTTTGGGGAGCCATGTCATCTGCTGGTGTAGGTCCACTGTGTTTTATCAAGACCAAAGTCAGCGCACCCGTCTACCAGGACATTGTAGAGCCCTTCATGCTTCCCTCTGCCCACAAGCTTTTTGGAGATGGAAATGTCATTTTCCAGCAGGACTTGGCCCCTGTCCACACTGCCAAAAGTACCAATACCTGGTTTACACAACAGTATCACTGTGCTTGATTGGCAGCAAACTCACCTGACCTTAACCCCATAGAGAATCTATTATAGAGAATCTATGGGGTATTGTCAAGAGAAAGATGAGAGACACCAGACCCAACAATGCAGACGAGCTGAAGGCTTCTATCAAAGCCACCTGGGCTTCCATAACCCCTCAGCAGTGTCACAGGCTGATCGCCTCCATGCCACATTGCCGCATTGATGCAGTAATTGATGCAAAAGGAGCCTGGCCAAGTATTGAGGGCATTTACTGAACATACATTTCAGTAGGACAACATTTCAGATTTTAAAAACATTTTTCAAGCTGGTGTTATAAAGTATTCTAATTTACTGAGATAATAACATTAACAGAAATAAACACTTGAAATAGATCACTCTGTCTGTAATGACTCTATATAATATGAGTTTTACTATTTGTATTGAAGAACTGAAATAAATTAACTTTTTGATGATATTCTAATTTTGTGAGAAGCACCTATAGTATGCTATATGCCCAATTTTAACAAATGTACTGCAATTTTTGCTGAATGTGTTCAGAAATGTACTGATGTGTAAGCAGACAAATGCAGAGACTTAGGCTATGTGCCCACGATGCAGAAATGCTCCGGATTTTTCCTGAGCGTTTCTGCATCTCGCTGGCAGAAAAAACGCATGCGGATTGTACATGCGGATTGTACATGCGGATTGTACACGCGGATTGTACACGCGGATTGTACACGCGGATTGTACATGCGGATTGTATATGCGGATTGTACACGCGGATTGTACATGCGGATTGTACACGCGGATTGTACACGCGGATTGTACACGCGGATTGTATATGCGGATTGTACACGCGGATTGTACACGCGGATTGTACATGCGGATTGTACATGCGGATTGTATATGCGGATTGTACACGCGGATTGTACATGCGGATTGTATATGCGGATTGTACATGCGTTTTTCCTGCCAGGGACAAGTGGATGTGAAGCGTTCTTCACATGCATTTCCGCATGCGGGTTGACAAGCGCTTTACAAGCGATTTTAGCATCACTTGGAAAGTGCTTGTCAACTTGGTCACACTATAGAAATCCATGAAAACGGCATGGATTTATATAGTGTGACCCCAACGACTGGTTAAAAATAAAAAAATAAATCTATACTTACCTTCCGATGGCCCCCGCAGTCTCGCTTCGCTCCGTCCTGGCTGCCGGCAGATCGCAGTACACTGAAGGACCTGCCGTCACATGACTATGACGTCAGCGCTGGTCCTTCAGTCCATCACGAGCTGCCGACATGGGAGGACGAGCGCAGCGGGGGCCGTCAGAAGGTAAATATAACATTTATTTTTTATTTTATTCTTTATTTTGACAGGTTCTATGGTACCCGGGTCCGGAGGAGAGTCTCCCATCCTCCTCACCCGTGTACCATCCGCACATTGAACGCATGTATTCCGCATGTGCTTATCTAGTGAAGCCGAATCCATGCGTTCCAATGCAAGTCAATGGCCAGGAAAACGCTGCGCTTCCGCAAAATAATTGGTAGTGCTGCGTTTTTTTCCGCAATGATAATCCGCAGCGGAAATTTCCGCAGCATGTGCACAGCACATGCGGACTATCATTGGGGAACATGGCAGACCTTCTAACATGCGTCTTTAAGCGTTTCTGCAGCGTTTTTGCCATGCGGAAACGCTTAAAATACGCGTCGTGGGCACACAGCCTTAGGCTATGTGCCCACGTAGCGTTTTTGTAGCGTTTTTGCGGCGTTTTTACGGCCGCGAAAACGCTTGTAAAACAGTCTGCCATGCAAAGCCATGTGAATTCGGATGTGCTGTGCACATGATGCGCTAATTTGCGCGCCGAATTCGCATTACTTTGCAAAACGCAGCATGACCATTTCTCCTGCGATTACGCTGAAGCTTATTCGCGATGCGTGTGGTATCTGGGAGGAAGACGAGACTACAACTCCTCTTCATCCCGGCTACCACGCGGTGAAAAAAAGAAATAAAAAAGTTAAAAACAAACAAAACCTGTATATTCACCTCTCCGGCGGCCCCCGGTCTGCTCTCCGATCTCCTCCGGTCTGCTGTCTGTACTGTCAGGACCTGCGCTGACGTCATTTAGTCAGGTGATGGTCGCATGACCGCTGACGTCGGCATCAGGTGATGGTCGCGTGACCATCAGCTGACTAAATGACGTCACCGCAGGTCCTGACCGTACACTGCGGGACGCTGAAGAGAGAAGACGCGGCCGGGAGCAGACCGGAGGAGACCGGAGAGCAGACCGGGGGCCGCCGGAGAGGTGAATATACAGTTGTTTTTTTTTATTTATTAACGTTTTGATTCTTTTTTTTACTATAGATGCTGCATTTAAAGCATCTAAGTTGTTCACACATTATAGATCCATTTCGGTTGCATGGATTTATATTGTGTGATCAACTTGTCAAGCACTTTTCCAAGTGATGCTCAAAATCGCTTGGAAAATTGCTTGAAAAAATGCATGTGAAAACGCTTCTCTCTAGCAGAAAAAACGCATGTAAATCTGCATCAAAGCTGCTAGGTGTGCACACAGCCTTATAGCTGGTTTTGCTCTGAGCTGAGATGTCCAGGCTGAATAATGCTCTGGGAGCAGAACCCATCAGCAGAATCTGTCTGTTTCCTGCCTTGTAGCAGTGGATCCCGGCTATTTAGCTCACAGAGCATTGTCTACACAAGATACAATTGTATCCAATTTTCAGCTGGGAACAGGACTATGGACAAGTTTTGCAGCAACTGCATTTGTGATAGGAAATGTTGATCAATCTACCGTATATTCCGGTGTATAAGACGACTTTTGAAGACTGAAAAATCTTCTGTCTAGTCTGGGGTCGTCTTATACGCCGGTAATGCTTTTGAACTTTCAGAAATTGACATGCGGGGATACTCTGGGGGTGTTAATAAGCTGCCGTGGCCGTATCCCTGCCATGTCGGAGTTAATATAAGGTGGAGGGAGTTAAAATACGGCGGCGGTAGGTCCAGACAGTCAGCGCTTCTGTGCTGAAACTGACACATCGCTGCGTATTCCCAGCTCCGGACACAGCGCAGGGCTTCTGTGCCGACAGCTTTCACTTGTCACAGAAGCGCTGCGCTGTGTCCGGAGCTGGGAATTTCGCATCGCTTCTGTGACAATATATGAAAAGCCGGCAATTCAGCAGCGGCATAAGCCGGCACCCGACAATTTAGAATAGAAAGAATAGAGCATCACACATAGACTAGATAGATAGAAACATGTCAGTCACATATATATGAAGTACAGTGACAGTATTGCTTACTGTACTTGTCATTTAGTGTAAAGGATTTATTAAAAAAAATAATAGTGTTTTCATGCACCGTCTCTTTAAAAAAGCCGGCCGGCAATTCAGCAGCGGTACCCGACAATTTATAACAGACAGAATAGAGCTTCACACATAGATTAGATAGATAGAAACATGTCAGTCACATATATATGAAGTACAGTGACAGTGCTGGTTACTGTACTTGTCATCTAGTGTTAAAATAACGGATTTATTTAAAAAAAAATTGGCGTGGGGTTCCCCTTAATTTTAGTCTCTAGCGGAGGTTAAGCAGACGGCTGGGGCAGATGTTTGAAGCCTGGGAAGGGGGTAATACCCACGGAGCTTCCCAGGCTACTAATATCAGCCCCCAGCTGAATACCTAGCCTTTACTAGCTATTAAAATGGGGGATCCCAAAAAAATGACGTGGGGTCCCCCCTATTTTAATAGCTAGCAAAGGCTAGGCAGACAGCTGTAGGCTGATATTAATAGCCCAGGAAGGGAGCCATGAATATTGGCCCCCTCCCAGGCTAGAAACACCAGCCCTCAGCCGCCCCAGAAATGGCGCATCCATAGGATGCGCCAATTCTGGCACTTAGCCTCGCTCTTCCCACTGCCCTGGTGCGGTGGCAGTGGGGTAATAGGACTGGGGTTGATGTCAGCTTATAATGCCAGCTGACATCAAGCCCAGGTTAGTAATGGAGAGGCGTCTATAAGACACCCCCATTGCTAACCCCATAGTCAAGGTTAAAAGAAAACACAAACACCCAGAATAAAGTCCTTTAATTGAAATAAACACACAATTCTTTATTGTTCTAAATTAAACCATACTTACCATCACGCCCATTCCAGCTGAAGCCAACGATCTCCTGCAATAAAAGTAAAATAATAAAGCAACCTCATCCTTACCTTTCCATGGTTCCCAGGACAGCTCCAGCTCTGCTACATCGAGATGACAGGCTGGACCGCAGCAGAACGCCGCCATCCAGCCTGTCATCCCGCGGACACTGAGAAGCACAGGCATGCTTGTGCTCCTCAGTGTCTCGCTGTGACGGCATCCAGATGAGCCGACAATGAACTCAGCTCACCTCCTGGACGTCCGTCACTGACAGCGTGGGAAACTTCTACTGCGCATGCGGGGAGCAGGAGAATTTTCCCACGCTGTCAGTGACGTGCATGAGGTGAGCCGAGTTCATTGGACATGATCTCGGCTCATCTGGATGCCGTCACAGTCAGACACTGAGGAGCACAAGCATGCCTGCGCTTCTCAGTGTCTGCCGCATGGCAAGCTGGATGGCAGCGTTCTGCTGCGGTCCAGCCTGTCATCTCGATGTAGCAGAGCTGGACCGGTCCTGGGAACCATGGAGAGGTAAGGATGAGGTTGCTTTATTATTTTACTTTTATTGCAGGAGATCGTTGGCTTCAGCTGGAATGGGCGTGATGGTAAGTATGGTTTAATTTAGAACATTAAAAAATTGTGTGTTTATTTCAATTAAAGGACTTTTTTCTGGGTGTTGTGTTTTTTTTAAATACTTTACTAGAAATTCATGGCGGTCATGTCTAATATTGGCGTGACCCCATGAATTTCAGGCTTAGGGCCAGCTGATAATGCCAAGCTGGCCCTAACCCCTTTATTACCCAGTGAGCCACCGCACCTTCCCTGGATGAGTTGGGTACAGCGCCAGAAGATGGCGCTTCTATGAACGCGCCATTTTCTGGGGTGGCTGCGGACTGCAATTTGCAGCGGGTGGGGCCCAGAAAGCTTGGGCCTCCCTGCGCTGCGGATTCCAGCCCCCAGCTGCCTAGTTGTACCTGGCTGGACACAAAAATAGGGCGAAGCCCCACGTCTTTTTTTTTTAAATTATTTCATGAACTAATTAAAAAAAAAAGGGCTTCCCTATATTGTTGTGTCTGGCCAGGTACAAATAGGCAGCTGGTGGTTGGGGGCAGCCCGTTCCTGCCTGCTGTACCTGGCTGGACACAAAAATATGGCGAAGCCCACGTCAACATTTTTGGGAAAAATTAATTACAAAATTAATAATAATTTAGGGACTGCATCTTTATTAACCCCTCAATTGTCATTTAGTGTTAAAATAAAGGATTTTTTAAAAAGAAAATTGGCGTGGGATCCCCCATCATTATAGTCTCTAGCGGAGGTTAAGCAGACGGCTGGGGCAGATGTTTGAAGTCTGGGAAGGGGGTAATACCCACGGAGCTTCCCAGGCTACTAATATCAGCCCCCAGCTGAATACCTAGCCTTTACTAGCTATTAGAATGGGGGACCCCCCCAAAAAATGACGTGGGGTCCCCCCTATTTTAATATGTTTATGAGTGACAGTTTTCCTGCTATATACCTGCATGTCATAAGAATTTAAATTAAAAAAGGACCATGTTAAATTCAAATCTGTTTTTTTTTTATTTTTACCGGTGTTTGGTATGCGTTGGAAAAGGGGTAGTCTTATACGGTGAATATATCCTAAACTCTATATTTTAACAGGAAAGTAGGGGGGTCGTCTTATACACCAGGTCGTCTTATACGCCGGAATATACGGTAGATTTTCTTCAGTGTTCTTATTCATTGCAGAAAATCTTAAAAAAGCCGAGGAATGTGGGCAACATGGTGGGTCAGTGATTAACGCTGTGGGGCTGGGTTCATATAATAGCAAGGACAACATCTGCAAGGAGTTTGTATGTTCTCCCCGTGTTTGTGTGGGTTTCCTCCGGGTTCTCCGGTTTCCTCCCACACTCCAAAGACATACTGATAGGGAATTCATATTGTGAGCCCCAATGGGGACAGTGATGATAATGTCTGTAAGGGTGCTACAAAATCTAACGGCGCTATATAAGAGAGTAAAATAAATATATAACTAAATAAAATGAATGTATTAAAAGGCTAAGATTGCAAAGAGCTTGTAAAAACAAGAAACTTTGCAATTTCCTTCTTATTCAAAATCTTCTCTGTTCTCAAGAAGGAAAAGATTTTTAATTCTGCAGTGTACAGCTCATTGCTATGGTTACTGACCACCTGAGAAGTGGCCGGTCTCCTTGGCAAGAAGCGCTCACTTGCAGACTGGTGGACTTCAGCGCCCCTGTGCCTGTCCCATTCTGCAGAGGCAAAGCCGCCTCTGCCCGCAGAATGCAAGAGGGCACAATTCAGACAAGCGGCTCAGCCAAGCCACCGGCCAGAACTGTAAATCTTCAGCTTCTGATGAGAGGAACACAAGACCACCCCTTTAATAAAGGAGTAGAGCAGAACTCATACAGTGATTAGTGGGGGTCTGACACCTGAAATCCCCAGACATCAGCTACTTCTGCAAGATGATGTACACAGTGTTAAGAGCTGGAATAGCACAGCTCCGCACACTGTGCAATGGCTGGTTTCGGGTACTACAGCTCAGATCACAATCATTTCAATAGGAGCTGCAGTACCAAGATCGGCCACTACACAGTGTACAGCGCTGTGCTGTTTGGGCTCTCTACGCTGAGTATTTCCAGCTGCTGTCTTATTGGTGAGGGGGCCGTGTGTTGGAACCTCACTGATCTGATATTGATGACCAGGGTCGGACTGCGGTGTCTGGGGCCCACAGGGGAAATTAACTCTAGGGGCCCACCTACAGCAAGATGCAAATATCTGTTATCCGCTCTCCCTGTTATAGTGGAGCATTGACTGGCGGCTCCTGCACATCTACTGGGCGACACTCTAACTGGGATGGACATGTTTGCATTAAAGGGCTTCTTTGGTTAAAACTAGTGTTGAGCGAGTATGTTCTGTTAACCCTTTCGGCGAGTATGCTCGGGCCGAGCTCCGAGTATTTATAGCTCCTCGGTGATATGGTTGAATCGCTCCCATGTGCATGATTTGCGACTGTTTGACGGTTTTAATACATGTGAGCAGGGTCGGTCTGGGCTGGCGGGATACTGGGAAATTTCCCGGTGGGCCCCGCCCCCTGCTGCAGAGTAGAGGGGGGAGAAGAGAACAAAAAAAAATCCTGCGGTTTTAAGGGGCACGGGCCCTTTAAAAGCGCAGGCATAGTGTATGCAGGGACGCGCGCACGCAGCGTTCATTACCTGAACCACCGCGGCGCACGTCTCTGTGAAGCAGCTGAAGCTGCGTGTCTCCCTTCGCCGGCCGGCGTATGACGTCATCGTCATGCGCCTGCTGTGAAGGAGGCGCGCAACTCAGGAGAAGGAGGACACCGCACGGGATCGCAGGAAGGTAAGAGGTGTGTGTGTGTGTGTGTGTGTGTGTGTGTGTGTGTGTGTATGTGTGTGTGTGTGTGTAATGGTCTGGACACACAAGGCGGGGGCCAGCAGGACACACAAGGGGGGTCCAGCTGGACAGACCCACAAGGGGGGGGGGCCCAGCTGGACAGACACACAAGGGGGGGCCCAGCTGGACAGACACACAAGGGGGGACCAAGTTGGACAGACACACAAGGGGGGGCCCAGCTGGACAGACACACAAGGGGGGGCCCAGCTGGACAAACACACAAGGGGGGGGCCAAGTTGGACAGACACACAAGGGGGGGGCCAAGTTGGACAGACACACAAGGGGGGGGCCCAGCTGGACAGACACACAAGGGGGGGCCAAGTTGGACAGACACACAAGGGGGGGCCCAGCTGGACAGACACACAAGGGGGGGGCCCAGCTGGACAGACACACAAGGGGGGGCCAAGTTGGACAGACACACAAGGGGGGGCCCAGCTGGAGAGACACACAAGGGGGGGGCCCAGCTGGACAGACACACAAGGGGGGGCCCAGCTGGACAGACACACAAGGGGGGGCAAGCTGGACAGACACACAAGGGGTGGGCCCAGCTGGACAGACACACAAGGGGGGGCCCAGCTGGACAGACACACAAGGGGGGGCCCAGCTGGACAGACACACAAGGGGGGGCCCAGCTGGACAGACACACAAGGGGGGGCCCAGCTGGACAGACACACAAGGGGGGGCCCAGCTGGACAGACACACGAGGGGGGGCCCAGCTGGACAGACACACAAGGGGGGGCCCAGCTGGACAGACACACAAGGGGGGGCCCAGCTGGACAGACACACAAGGGGGGGCCCAGCTGGACAGACACACAAGGGGGGCCCAGCTGGACAGACACACAAGGGGGGCCCAGCTGGACAGACACACAAGGGGGGCCCAGCTGGACAGACACACAAGGGGGGGCCAAACTGGACAGACACACAAGGGGGGGCCAAGTTGGACAGACACACAAGGGGGGGGCCCAGCTGGACAGACACACAAGGGGGGGCCCAGCTGGACAGACACACGAGGGGGGACCCAGCTGGACAGACACACGAGGGGGGGCCCAGCTGGACAGACACACGAGGGGGGGCCCAGCTGGACAGACACACGAGGGGGGGCCCAGCTTGACGGACACACGAGGGGGGGCCCAGCTGGACACACAAGGCGGGGGCCAGCAGGACACACAAGGGGGGTCCAGCTGGACAGACCCACAAGGGGGGGGGGCCCAGCTGGACAGACACACAAGGGGGGGCCCAGCTGGACAGACACACAAGGGGGGACCAAGTTGGACAGACACACAAGGGGGGGCCCAGCTGGACAGACACACAAGGGGGGGCCAAGTTGGACAGACACACAAGGGGGGGCCCAGCTGGACAGACACACAAGGGGGGGGCCCAGCTGGACAGACACACAAGGGGGGGCCAAGTTGGACAGACACACAAGGGGGGGCCCAGCTGGAGAGACACACAAGGGGGGGGCCCAGCTGGACAGACACACAAGGGGGGGCCCAGCTGGACAGACACACAAGGGGGGGCAAGCTGGACAGACACACAAGGGGTGGGCCCAGCTGGACAGACACACAAGGGGGGGCCCAGCTGGACAGACACACAAGGGGGGGCCCAGCTGGACAGACACACAAGGGGGGGCCCAGCTGGACAGACACACAAGGGGGGGCCCAGCTGGACAGACACACAAGGGGGGGCCCAGCTGGACAGACACACGAGGGGGGGCCCAGCTGGACAGACACACAAGGGGGGGCCCAGCTGGACAGACACACAAGGGGGGGCCCAGCTGGACAGACACACAAGGGGGGGCCCAGCTGGACAGACACACAAGGGGGGCCCAGCTGGACAGACACACAAGGGGGGCCCAGCTGGACAGACACACAAGGGGGGGCCCAGCTGGACAGACACACAAGGGGGGGCCCAGCTGGACAGACACACAAGGGGGGCCCAGCTGGACAGACACACAAGGGGGGCCCAGCTGGACAGACACACAAGGGGGGCCCAGCTGGACAGACACACAAGGGGGGGCCAAGCTGGACAGACACACAAGGGGGGGCCAAGTTGGACAGACACACAAGGGGGGGGCCCAGCTGGACAGACACACAAGGGGGGGCCCAGCTGGACAGACACACGAGGGGGGACCCAGCTGGACAGACACACGAGGGGGGGCCCAGCTGGACAGACACACGAGGGGGGGCCCAGCTGGACAGACACACGAGGGGGGGCCCAGCTTGACGGACACACGAGGGGGGGCCCAGCTGGACGGACACACGAGGGGGGGCCCAGCTGGACGGACACACGAGGGGGGGCCCAGCTGGACGGACACACGAGGGGGGGCCCAGCTGGACACACGAGGGGGGAACCCTGGCTGGACACGCAAGGGGGGGGGCCCTGGCTGGACACGCAAGGGGGGGAGCCTTGGCTGGACACGCAAGGGGGGAGCCCTGGCTGGACACGCAAGGGAGGGGAGCCCTGGCTGGACACACAAGGGGGAGCCCTGGCAGGACACACAAGGGGGAACCAAGGTGGACCCAGGCAAAGGGGGGTGGGCAGGATGGGTATATGGGGGGCAGGCTGGACACATGGAGGCCAGGATGGATATATGGGGGGCAGGATGGATATATGGGGGGGGCAGGATGGATATATGGGGGGGCAAGATGGATATATGGAGGCCAGGATGGATATATGGGGGGGGCAAGCTGGACTTATGGAGGCCAGGATGGATATATGGGGGAGGGGGGGCAGGCTGAACACATGGAGGCCAGGATGGATATATGGGGGGGGACAGGCTGGACACATGGGGGGCTAGGATGAATATGTGGGGGGGGGCGGGCTCGATACACATGGGCTAGCGTAAATATATGGAGGGGCACGCTGGATATATGGGGGGTGTCAGGATGGATATATGCAGGGGGTAAGGGCAGTATGGATATATGAGGGGAGAGGCTGGACACATGGAGGCCAGGATGAATATGTAGAGGGCAGGCTGGACACATGGAGGATATATGGGGGGACATATGGGGGCGCAGGCTGGAAACATGGAAGCAAGGATGGATATGTGGGGGGGCAGACTGGCACATGGGGGGGCTAGGATGGGTATATGGGAGGGGGCAGGCTCGATACACATGTGCTAGGATAAATATATGGAGGGGTCACACTAGACAAATGGTGGCCAGAAGGGACATATGGGGGTGCCTGGCTAGACAAGGGACTTAATTACTGTTTGGGAGCCAGATTGAGGAACATACTTTATTAGTTTATGGTGACCAGTGGGGAACATTATTACTTTAGATTCCAATTATTATTACATTATTACTTCTGTAATATAATTTACTTTTTAGGAAATTGTTTTCCATGGGATGGGACAAAAGAGGAGTCCTGTTACTGTGCAGGACGGCACTATGTTGCTTTTTTTCTTCAACTGGTGTAGTGTAGAGGTCGGGGGGGGGGGAGTGGGAATATTCTCTAGAAGAGATCAGTTATTAATAACTGTGTGTTATTTTCTGCAGAGATGATTCCTGGCTGGAAGAAGTGATGGCCGTCTGTGCCAGATGAAGAAGAAAAGCGAAGATGAAGGACTTCACCTAGAGACATCACTGGTGAGTCAGTGTATTACATGTACACTTACACTACACACGTGGTCAAAATTGTTGGTACCCCTCGTTTAATGAAAGAAAAACCCACAATGGTCACAGAAATAACTTCAATCTGATAAATTACAAATTTTTGAAAATGAAGAGATGAAGGTCAGACATTGATTTTCTGCTTCCACAGAATTAAAAAAAAAATTAACCTCATGAAATCGGCCTGGACAGAAATGATGGTTCTTCTTCTTAACTTAATATTTTGTTGAACCTTTTGAGGCAATCACTGCAATCAAACGATTCCTGTAACTGTCAATGAGACTTCTGCGCCTCTCGACAGGTATTTTGGCCGACTCCTCATGAGCAAACTGCTCCAGTTGTCTCGTGTTTGAAGGTTGCCTTTTCCAGAATATTTCAGCTCTTTCCAAAGATGCTCAATAGGATTTAGGTCAGGGCTCATAGAAGCCACTTCAGAATAGTCCAATGTTTTCCTCTTAGCCATTCTTGGGTGTTTTTAGCTGTGTGTGTTTTGGGTCATTATCCTGTTGCTAGACCTGCGACTGAGACCAAGCTTTCTGACACTGGGCAGCACATTTCTCTCTAGAATCCCTTGATAGTCTTGAGATTTCATTGTACCCTGCACAGATTCAAGACACCCTGTGCCAGGTGCAGCAAAGCAGCCCCAGAACATAACAGAGCCTCCACCATGTTTCACAGTAGGGACAGTGTTCTTTTCTTGATATTTTTCCATCTGTGAACATAGAGCTGATGTGCCTTGCCAAAAACTTAAATTTTTGTCTCATCTGTCCATAGTACATTCTCCCAGAAGCTTTGTGGCTTGTCAACATGTAGTTTGGCAAATTCCAGTCTGGCTTTTTTACTATTTTTTTTTTCAACAATGGTGTTCTCCTTGGTCGTCTTACATGAAGTTCACTTTGGATCAAACAACGGTGGATAGTACGATCTGACACTGATGTTCCTTGAGCTTGAAGTTCACCTTTAATCTCTTTAGAAGTTATTCTGGGCTCTTTTGTTACCATTCATATTATCCGTCTCTTTGATTTGTCATCAATTTTCCTCCTGCAGCCACGTCCAGGGAGGTTGGCTACAGTCCCATGGATCTTAAATTTCTGAATAATATGTGCACCTGTAGTCACAGAAACATCAAGCTGCTTGGAGATGGTCTTATAACCTTTACCTTTTAACATGCTTTTCTATAATTTTCTTTCTAATCTCCTGAGACAGCTCTTTCCTTTGCTTCTTCTGGTCCATGTTGAGTGTGGTACACACCATGTCACCAAACAACACAGTGAGTATCTGTAGCCCTATATACAAGCACAGTGAGTATCTGTAGCCCTATATACAAGCACAGTGAGTATCTGTAACCCTATATACAGGCACAGTGAATATCTGTAACCCTATATACAGGCACAGTGAGTATCTGTAACCCTATATACAAGCACAGTGAGTATCTGTAACCCTATATACAGGCACAGTGAATATCTGTAACCCTTTATACAGGCACAGTGAGTATCTGTAACCCTATATACAGGCACAGTGAGTATCTGTAACCCTATATACAGGCACAGTGAGTATCTGTAGCCCTATATACAGGCACAGTGAGTATCTGCAGCCCTATATATAGCACAGTGAGTATCTGTAGCCCTATATACAGGCCCACTGACTGATTACAAGATTGTAGACACCTGTGATGCTAATTAGTGGACACAACTTTATTTAACATGTCCCTTTTGTCACATTATTTTCAGGGGTACCATCATTTCTGTCCAGGCCGATTTCATGAGTTTAATTTTTTTTTTTAATTCAGTGGAAGCAGAAAAGCAATGTCTGACTTTCATTTGTTCATTTTCATAGATTTTTAATTTATTATTACTTTTGTCAGATTCAAGTTATTTCTGTGACCATTGTGGGTTTTTCTTTCATTAAACGAGGGGTACCAACAATTCTGACCACGTGTGTGTATATAGTATATACAGAACTCCTGTGTATGTCACTGGTGATCACTATATTATGTATACACTATATACAGAGCTTCTGTGTATAATGTCACTTGTGACCACTGTATTACCTGTGCAATATATACAGAGCTCCTGTGTATAATGTCACTGGTGACCACTGTATTACCTGTACACTATATACAGAGCTCCTGTGTATAATGTCACTGGTGACCACTGTAATACCTGTACACTAAATACAGAGCTCCAGTGTATAATGTCACTGGTGATCACTGTATTACCTGTACACTGACACTCTATACAGAGCTCCTGTGTATAATGTCACTGGTGAACCCTGTATTACCTGTACACTGACACTATATACTGAGCTCCAGTGTATAATGTCACTGGTGGTCACTGTATTGCCTGTACACTGTACACTATATACAGAGCTCCTGTGTATAATGTCACTGGTGATCCCTGTATTACCTGTACACTGACACTATATACAGAGCTCCTGTGTATAATGTCACTGGTGATCCCTGTATTACCTGTACACTGACACTATATACAGAGCTCCTGTGTATAATGTCACTGGTGGTAATAACAGTGTTGTTAGTATTGTGGTTTGTATTCATGATCAGTATTGTAGTATTTGGTCACTTTGGGGTGGTAATATGTGGTCTGGTCATGGTGTGGCCGTATTTGTTCCTTGTATGTAGTATTATTCGGTCACTATGTGGTGGTAATATGTGATCTAGTCATGGTGTGGCGATATTTGTCTCTTTTGTATGTGGTATTATTGGTGTTGATATAGTGGACTGTGTTGTGTATGGCAGTCATTTTGTTCTTGCTGATATTAACTAGGAAAAGATTTTTTTCCATTAGGCCACAGCCCCACCATCAGTATTCGGTCAGTATTTTTTCTCAGGAGTAGCTGCCAAAACCAGGAGTGGGTGATAAATACAGAATTGGTGACTTGTTTCTATTATACCTTTTCTCTGATTGTTCCTCACCTGGTTTTGGCTCCCACTCCTGAGAAAAAATACTGACTGAATACTGACCAAATACTGATAGTAGGGCCGCAGCCTTAGAGATTAAATACTTGGACCAGAGCGGCAGAGATGCACTTACAGGGGTTCTCTGGTGAAAACAAGTAATCACCTCTCCACAGGATCAGTGATGATATTGATTGGTGGGGGTCTGACTGCTGGGACACAATCGGCAGAATGTGGAGCTTTTCTCCCCATTAGACTGGAGCGGCATGTGAGATGCGACCACTCATCCAGTCATTCCCTCAGTGACTGTGAGCGCTGCTCTTTTTTGGAAGCTGCATTTTAAAATGGGGATAAGTGTCCTGTCAGGGATGAAACTTCCCCATTCTTCTGATAGGCGCCTTTTCCAATGTTCGGACCCAAACGATCAATAAGTGATCACCGATCCTGTGGATCCCATGGATCGGTGATAACTTGTTTTAACCAAAGAAGCCCTTTAATGCAAACTACCGTAATTGCACATCCCAGTTATAGTGGTGCACAGTAGATGTGCAGGAGCCGCCAGTCAATGCTCCACTATAACAGGGATAGCGGAAAACAGATATTTGCATATGGCTGTAGGTGGGCCCCTAGAGTCAGTTCTCCCTGTGGGCCCCAGACACCCCAGTCCGACCCTGCATGTGAGGAATGTGTAAGAAATAGACATTCCTCACATGTATTAACCCCTTAAGCCGCGGAGCATTTTCCGTTTTTGCATTTTCGCTTTTTGCTCCACTTGTTCCCAGAGCCATAGCGTTTTTATTTTTTAGTCAATATGGCCATGTTAGGGCTTATTTTTTGCGGGACGAGTTGTACTTTTTAACGCCATTACTAGTTTTACCATGCCGTGTACGGGAAAACGGGAAAAAAATTCCAAGCGCCGTGAAATTGCAAAAAAAGTGCAATACCACTGAGGTTTTTTTTTATTTTTTTTACCACGTTCACTGAATGCTAAAACTGACCTGCCATTATTATTCTCCAGGTCATTACGAGTTCGTAGACACCAAACATGTATAGGTTCTTTTTTATTTAAGTGATGAAAAAAAATTCCAAAGTTTGGTAAAAAAAAAAAAAATGGTGCCATTTTCCGAGACCCGTAGCGTCTCCATTTTTCGGGATCTGGGGCAGGGTGAGGGCTTATTTTTTGTGAACCGAGCTGAAGTTTTTATAGATGCTATTTTGGGGTAGATCCGATGTTTTGATCGCCCGTTATTGCATTTTATTGCAATTTTACGGTGACCAAAAAACGTAATTCTGGCGTTTAGAATTTTTTTCTCATTACGCCATTTACCGATCGCATTAATTCTATTTTTATATTGATAGATCAGGCGATTCTGAACGCGGCAATGCCAAATATGTGTATGTGGGGTTTATTTTATGATTTTAGGGGGTGATTTAAACTTTTACATTTTTTTATTTTTTTTCATATTTTTTAAAACTTTTTTTTTTCACTTTTTGCTTGCTTCTGTAGTCTCCATAGGAGACTTGAAGCAGCAACTGTCCGATCGCCTCTGCTACATACAGGGGACCAGCAGTTCCCCTGTATGCAGCAGAAATGGTCCTGTCCTATGAGCGCCGACTACTAGATGGCGCTCATAGCGACAGGATCATTACAACCACTGGTGTCTGCTGCAGACCCAGGGTTGTCATGACCACACATCGCCGACCCGCGATCATGTGACGGGGTCGCCGATGGGCGGGGTAAGTGACGCGCTTCCAGGAAGTGCGCATTAAATGCCGCTGTCGGAGATTGACAGCGGCATTTAATATGTTAACAGCCGCTGGTGGATCGCGATTCCACCCGCGCCTGTTGCGGGCACATGTCAGCTGTAATAATCAGCTGACATGTGCTTGGTTCAGTGCGGGCTCAGCGCCGGAGCCCTCACTGAACCGGAGGATAACGACATGCGCGTACTAATACGTGACATGTCGTTAAGGGGTTAAAGCTGTCAAACAGTTGCAAATCATGCACACGGGAGCGATTCAACCATATCACCGAGCAGCTGTAAATACTCGGCGCTCGGCCCGAGCATACTCGGACAGAACATACTCGCTCAACACTAGTTAAAACAAGTTATCAACGATCCATGGGCTCTACAGGATAGGTGATCACTTATTGAGCATTTGTGTCCGAACATTGGAAAACGCACCTATCGGAAGAATGGGGAAGTTTTATCCCTGACAGAACACTTATCCCTATTTTAAAATGCTGCGGCAGGTGGGACGTCTGACCGCAGCTCTATTCATTCTCTTAGAGACTTGCAAAAAAGAGCAGCGCTCACAGCCACTGAGAGAATGAATGGATCAGTGGTCGCATCTCACATGCCGCTCCAGTCTAATAGGGAGAAAAGCTCCACATTCTGCCGGTGTGTGCAAGCAGTCAGACCCCCACCAATCAATATTATCAATGATCCTGTGGAGAGGTGATTACTTGTTTTCACCGGAGAACCCCTGTAAGTGCATCTCTGCCGCTCTGGTCCAAGTATTTAATCGCTAAGGCCACGGCCCTACTATCAGTATTCGGTCAGTGTCCAGTCAGTATTTTTTCTCAGGAGTGGGAGCCAAAACAGGTGATGAACAATCAGAGAAAAGGTATAATAGAAACAAGTCACCAATTCTGCATTAATCAACCATTCCTGGTTTCGGCAGCCACTCCTGAGAAAAATACTGACCAAATACTGATGGTGGGGCTGTGGTCTAATGGAAAAAAATCTTTTCCTAGTTAAGATCAGCGAGAATAAAATGACCGCCATACACAACATAGTCCACTATATCAACACCAATAATACCACATACAAAAGGGACAAATATCGCCACACCTTGACTAGATCACATATTACCACTACATAGTGACCGAATAATACCACATACAAGGAACAAATATGGCCAAACTATGACCAGACCATATATTACCACCCCAAGGTGACCAAATACTACAATACTGATCATGAATACAAAACCACAATACTAACAACACTGTTATTACCACCAGGAACATTATACACAGGAGCTCTGTATATAGTGTCAGTGTACAGGTAACACAGTGATCACCAGTGACATTATAGACAGGAGCTCTGTATATAGTGTATAGGTAATACAGTGATCACCAGTGACATACACAGGATCTCTGTATGTACTATATACACACGTGGTCAAAATTGTTGGTACCCCTCGTTTAATGAAAGAAAAACCCACAATGGTCACAGAAAAAACTTGAATCTGACAAAAGTAATAATAAATTAAAAATCGATGAAAATGAACAAATGAAAGACAGACATTGCTTTTCAACCCTGCTTCCACAGAATTTAAAAAAAAATTAAACTCTTGAAATAGGCCTGGACAGAAATGATGGTACCCCTGAAAATAATGTGACAAAAGGGACATGTTACATCAAGTTGTGTCCACTAATTAGCATCACAGGTGTCGACAATCTTGTAATCAGTCAGTGGGCCTGTATATAGGGCTACAGATACTCACTGTGCTGTTTGGTGACATGGTGTGTACCACACTCAACATGGACCAAAGGAAGCAAAGGAAAGAGTTGTCTCAGGAGATTAGAAAGAAAATTATAGACAAGCATGTTAAAGGTAAAGGTTATAAGACCATCTCCAAGCAGCTTGATGTTCCTGTAACTACAGTTGCACATATTATTCAGAAATTTAAGATCCATGGGACTGTAGCCAACCTCCCTGGACGTGGCCGCAGGAGGAAAATTGATAACAAATCAAAGAGACGAATAATATGAATGGTAACAAAAGAGCCCAGGAAAACTTCTAAAGAGATTAAAGGTGAACTTCAAGCTCAAGGAACATCAGTGTCAGATCGCACCATCCGTCGTTGTTTGATCTAAAGTGGACTTCATGGGAGACGACCAAGGAGTACACCATTGTTGAAAAAAAATCATAAAAAAGCCAGACTGGAATTTGCCAAACTACATGTTCACAAGTCACAAAGCTTTTAGGAGAATGCCCTATGGACAGATGAGACAAAAATGGAAGTTTTTGGCAAGGCACATCAGATCTATGTTCACAGATGGAAAAATGAAGCATATCAAGATAAGAACACTGTCCCTACTGTGAAACATGGAGGAGTCTCTTTTATGTTTTGGGGCTGGTCTGCCGCATCTGGCACAGGGTGTCTTGAATCTGTGCAGGGTACAATGAAATCTCAAGACTATCAAGGGATTCTAGAGAGAAATGTGCTGCCCAGTGTCAGAAAGCGTGGTCTCAGTCGCAGGTCATGGGTCTTGCAACAGTATTATGACCCAAAACACACAGCTAAAAACACCCAACAATGGCTAAGAGGAAAACATTGGACTATTCTGAAGTGGCTTCTATGAGCCCTGACCTAAATCCTATTGAGCATCTTTGGAAAGAGCTGAAACATGCCGTCTGGAAAAGGCAACCTTCAACCATGAGACAACTGGAGCAGTTTGCTCATGAGGAGTGGCCAAAATACCTGTGGAGAGGTGCAGAAGTCTCATTGACAGTTACAGGAGTCGTTTGATTGCAGTGATTGCCTCAAAAGGTTGTTCAGCAAAATATAAAGTTAAGAAGAACCATCATTTCTGTCCAGGCCTGTTTCATCAGTTTATTTATTTATTTTTATTCTGTGGAAGCAGAAAAGCAATGTCTGACTTTCATTTGTTCATTTTCATAGATTTTTAATTTATTATTACTTTTGTCAGATTCAAGTTATTTCTGTGACCATTGTGGGTTTTTCTTTCATTAAACGAGGGGTACCAACAGTTTTGACCACGTGTGTAGTGTAAGTGTACATGTGTGTCACCCTGGCCTGGATGCCACAAGTGTAATTAAAGCTGTGTCTGAGAGCAGGGGGGAGGTTCTCTAGTCAGGGGAACATTAGCATGCAATGCTTCCTGTCTCAGGCCAGTAGGGGGAGCAGGCTGCCCCTATAAAAGCTGGTGCTGAGGTCAGGGTTAGAGAGAACCCAGATGACCTGTCTCAGGACTGAGACGTGTCTCAGCAGAGCAGGGACAGACAGTTGCACTGCACCTAAGAGGAAGTGTGGCAGGAGGAGAGCCACAAGCCAGAGACAAGAGGCGAAGAGAGCCTGTCTTGGCAGATAACAGACTTAATCTACCAGAGTTTGGTGTCTGAGGCTGGAAGGATTCCACATCCCCCAGCAGAGAACCAGTCCGCAAGGGACTGTATATTCCTTGGCCTAAGAAGCCTGGAGGCCCTGCCACAACAGAAGGGACCAGTAAAGCCATACAAGGCTGGGAGCAGAAAGGAACCCATGTCGCAGGCCATACAGGCGAGAAAACATGGAAAGCTCGGAAACGTGGGCTGTTACCCTATCAGGAGGAGATAGCCAGAAGGAGCGCAGAAAGCACGGTAGGCCTACACCCTCACCCTGACCAGGG